>NC_068994.1:25304208-25304787 GCF_001194135.2 Octopus bimaculoides
CCTGAGCGTGACCGTTGCCAGTACCGCCTGACTGGCCTTGTAGGGTTTTCGAGCGAGATCGTTGCCAGTGCTCCTGGACTGGCTCTTGTGTGGGTGGCACATAAAAGACACCATTTCGAGCGTGGCCGTTTTCGTGCAGGTGACACGTAAAAGCACCCACTACACTCTGAGTGGTTGGCGTTAGGAAGGGCATCCAGCTGTAGAAACTCTGCCAAATTAGATTGGAGCCTGGTGTTGCCATCCGGTTTCACCAGTCCTCAGTCAAATCGTCCAACCCATGCTAGCATGGAAAGCGGACGTTAAACGATGATGATGATGATGATGATGATATAGGCAAATCAAATAATTGAACATTAAAAATAACAAAATCTAACAAGAGGATGTGCACATGGAATGTATTAGTATGATGCCCAGTAAAAAGAGAGAGTTTTTGATGTTTTGAGCATGGCTCCTCATCAGAAAGGAAAACAGAAAAGTCCAGAAAAGGCAAAATATCACCAGCAGCATGTATGTAATTACATTGCTGAAGTGACAGGAAGTGGAAAGTGATAGAGAACGTGTTTTTTTTTGGGGGGGGGG
>NC_068994.1:25304802-25310201 GCF_001194135.2 Octopus bimaculoides
CAGAGTGAATGTGTGTGTGTGTGTGTGTGTGCGCGTATGTGCGGTAGTATCTGTTAGCATGTGTGTTTGTGATGCATGTATAAGGGTGTGAGTCAGGTTAGTGTTTGAAGAGTGCAGTTCGATTTTAACAGTTATTTTTTGAAAGCCATAATGGAATTGACAAAGGAGCATATTCAGCATATTTTACTTTTTGAGTTCAATAAAGACAACAACGCAACAAAAAATTCAAGAACTATTAATGCAGCATATGCGGATTGAACAATAAGTGTAAACCAGTGTCATTGGTGGTTCCAAAAATTCCAAGTCGGAAACTACAGCCTAGAAGATGAGCCTTGTCCTGGAAGATCTGTAGAACTCCACGAGGACGTCCTGCAAACCTTGGTGGAACAAAATCCCACCATAACTGTTGAGGAACTAGTAGAGAAGCTTGGATTTGGTCATTCAACCATTCATTGACACTTGCCATGCCATTGGAAAAGTCAGCAAATTGGGTTAATGGGTTCCTCGCAAACTTTCTGAGTCTAATCACGTGCAGAGAGTGAGTGTGTGCTCTACTTTGCTATCATGTCTGATGAATGAATCTTTTTTGAACCAAACAGTGACTGATGACAAGAAATGGCTTCTCTATAGAAATGTGAAGCACCGAAGACAGTGGGTAGGGAAAATAGAAACACCGGCACTCCAGGCTAAAGAAGGTCTTCACCCACATAAGGTGTTGTTATCTGTTTGGTGGGATATGAAAGGTTTAGTCCACTTTGAACTTTTAAACTCAAACCAAATGATAACAAAGATCTACTGTGAGCAGCTTAAGTCAGTGCTAGAAGTAAAACAACCATCTTTAGTTTTTTTCTTTCCATCAGGATAATGCTCGGCCACATACAGCGAGGATGACACTCCAAAGGCTGGAGCAGTTTGAGTGGGAAATGATGCCCCACCCACCATATTCACCGGACATTGCTCCATCTGATTATCATTTATTCCACAGTCTTCAAAATCATTTGAACAGAAAAAAATATGAATTCTGTAGATGAGGTCAGTACTGGAGGAGTATTTTTCATCATGGACAAGTGAATTTTGGAAGAGAGGCCTTGCAAATCTACCAGATAGATGGATGGAAGAGCATTGTAGAAAATGAAAGAGAGTATATTTTAAATTAAAAAAGAACTTTATCTTAATTTTGAAAAATAAAAGAAGTATTAAAAAAAAACCCACATTATTATAGGATGACCCAATATGTGCATATGAGTGTGTCTATGTGTATATATGTGCATATGAGTTTGAGTAAGGGTGTGTGTGTGTGTGTATATGTGCATATGGATGTGAGTAAAGGTGTGTGTATGGATGTGTATGTGTGATGGTGTGTGAAAGATGAGGTGACAAATGTGTGACTGCACTGGTGTTGCTGTGTGTATGTGTGCAAATGAGTGTGTGTATATATATGCGTGTGTGTATATATGCGTGTGTGAGTGTGCATGTGTGTGTGTGTGTGTATGAGTGTGTGTGAGGGCATGTGTGTGGTGTGTGTGTATATCTGTGTATATGTAAATATGTGTGTGTGTGTAAATATGTGTGTGTGTATTTGTGTGCATGTGTGTCAGCATGTATGTGTGTGGTAGGTGTGTATATATTATGAGGGGAGTGCATGCTTTGTATGTTGGTGTGTGTGAGATGGCCAAAAAATAAGCGAAAGTAAAGAATAAAAAAGTAAAAAATAGACTTTTGAAAAAGATGTATGGAAGATGTCACTAGAAGGAGGGGATCATGTTTAGTCCAAACAGAGTTTGGGTTAGGAGAGTGAAAATGTAATACTGTTCAAGGCAAAGTCTGACACTGGTATAGGTGAAGTGGCTGGCAGAGCAAAAATGATGGGTGATGGGGGTATTTTTTTACAGGGGGACATACCATAAGTGTTCTTTGGATTGGTCAGCTAGCCAACAGTCTGTCTGACCAACATATAGACAGTTGCAAAAATTAAACTGGATGCAGTATAAGAGGTTAGATCCAGTGAGGGAGGTGATGTTGATGTACAAACAGGTGTGGCATTGGAGTCTGGAGCAGGGGAAGAATCCAGGATGGGTGGGAATGGGGGAGGAGCTACGCATCAGCTGGTCATGTAGGTTGCGGGTGTGTTTGAAGGAAGGCAAAAGTGGGTAGGGAATATAGGGATGGTGGTGGGATCTAGTTGGAGACAATGGAAAGCCTGTAGGATCTTCCAACAAAGGGATAGGGTGGAGGGGTGGATAAGAGGGGGAAAGGGGTTGCAGATAGGAGACTGGTGTGGGGAAGGAGAGAGGACTGTGGTGCAATTGACTTGGTGGGCATGAGTAAAGAAGACTTGGAGAAGGATGGAGGGGTATCCGCGAAGTGTAAACATGAGGACCAGGTATTGAGACTGAATCTTGAAAACCTGGTCACGACTGCAAAGATGTCAGAGATGGAAAAATTGGGAGTAGGGGATGGCCCATTTGGTGTGGGAAGGGTGGGAAGAGGAAGTGTTGAGGTAGAGGCGGATGTCCTTGGGTTTGAATAAGGTGGAGGTGGTGAGAGGGTGTGTGAGGGCATCGACAGAGATGCCCTCAACTTGAGGAAGTTGACAAAAGTGTCAGAGATGACAGAGCGGAATTCAAGAGAAGGATGGAAATTGGAGAGCTGCACGTGGCGGAGTGGGGTAGCAACAATGCATTCATTTATACAGCAATTGTATAGCTCTGGGATTTCTCTGGAGAACTGTGGGAAAATTTGGACCGCGACGTAACTGACAAATTAGTTGGCAAAGTTGGGGCCCATTCTCATTCTCATGCCAACTCCAGATAACTACTGCTAAATCTCGCCTGTGAATGTGAAACAGTTAAATGTTAGGACGAGTTCAGAGTTTTACTAGAAGCGTGGATGTGCTAGGTGTGGGGTCAGGAAAGTACTGGAAAGCTAGGAGGCCATTGATGTAGGGGATGACTGTGTATAATGATTTAATGTCTATGGTGATGAGGAGATGTGAAGGGCTGGGAGGGAAGGGAGAGGAATTGAAGAGGTGAAGGGCATGGTTGGTGTCATGTATGTGAGATGGGAGGGCAGTGATTAAAGGGGAAAGGATAAGGTTGAGGTATTTAGAAAAGTGCTAAGTGGGGCAGTTACAGGTGGAAATGATCAGGCAGCTGGTACACACAAATACATAATAATATACACATACCATAAATTTATCATTTACCAAATATAACTTCAATAACTGATTTCTCAACTGTGACTAATTTAATCAACTGTAATTACATAAATACCACTGTTTAATTATTTTACCCAGTCATGGGCAAACTGCAGCCTGTTTGACTTTCTGATGACATGTCTGATTTTGTGACAAAAATAATGCTACTTAAAACTTAGTTTAATTCACTAGTTCACTCACATTCTCTCTTACTCCAATATGCTTGGGAGACACTGTTGTCAAAGGAAAATAACTATTAAATGACCAACTAGCCTCTTTTACTATCATCAGTCATCAACATAATTTTCAACATATCTCAGAGTCAGTTTGCAAACACCCAAACAGCCTTCAATTGGCATCCCAGCTGAAGACACTACATTAACAAATGAAAATTATTGATTTAATGTTTAATTTCTGTTATCACTGTTATAACTTGTGATAATTCAGCAACTGTAATTACATGTAGTGTTGTCGGATTGGGTTGACAAAACTTTATTTTCAAAGTGTCTGAAAAGCTATGCTATGTAATATGCATATGTAGTTATAGTCACTGAATTATTGCCACAAGTTGTTATCAGCAATGGAAACAGAAATTGAGCATTAAAACAATATGATTTGTATTAAATTTTAATGTTTGATATCACAGCTCATGGCCTCATCCAAAGAAAGTTTTCTGAAGAAATGAGAAAATTCCTAGGAAAGTACCACTTTCAATTTCCTCACACAAGCCAATAGTTTTACTGTATGGTTAAATGAGTTGAAAAAAGAACTGAACACCAGATTTATGAACTTCAAAGCTAGAAAAGTTGATTTTAACCTTTCTGGAAATCCATTCAATGTCAATGTTGGAAAATTAACACGAAAAGAACTGCAAATTAAAATAATTCAATTTCAGAGCAATTAATTTCCTTGGCAAAAATCTAAAGACAAATGTGTACTGAAGCATTAACTATCCTAAAATAAGAAAACATGCCACCATGCTTGGTGGTACAAATAAATGTGAAAACCTATTTTCCTAGATGTCAAAAACTAGATCAAGATTGACAGATATTCATCTTAGAAACAATTTAGAGTTGCAACATTGTAATATTGGAGAAGTTGTTAAAAAAGAAAAAATAGTACAATGCCAAATTTATCACTAAATTTTACACCAAAAACAAATGAATATAGTGTTACTTGTCATAATTTTGTTTGGCAATGTATGTGGTTAAGTCAGACTATTTTCCTTGTTTATGTTGCTCATTTTTTCAAAGAATTTCAGTTTCTATGCTCTATCCAACTTGTTTTTCAGTTTCTTTTTTTTTTTTTTTTTCAGACTTGCTTTCCTTTAATCAGGTTACCACTCACATCACTCCTATACTTGCTTAACAGTTCAACTAAACTACATATATAACAATGATTAAGTATGATCCTTCTTGAATTTTGTAACCTTTCATTCAAGATAACACTTTCAACATTTAAAATTGTTGGCTTTAGAAATGGGAAACATGGGCATATGGCGTAGTGGTTAAGAGCGCAGACTACTAACCCCAAGATTCCGAGTTTGATTCCAGGCAGTGACCTTAATAATAATAATAACAACATCAAAAAATACCTTAGGAATGAGAACCCAGGTTCAAAATTTCCCCAAGACACCTGATGAAGGCTGGAGGGTATATCAGCTGAAACGTGTTAACAACAAACAAGATGAGGACAAATATCCGTCAAATATAAATAATGTAAATAATGTATTCATAATTTTTTTCTCAGAAGAGATATATTTTTTCTTCCCACCAAAATGTAACTTTTGTATAGCCAAATGAATAAACTAGAAACAAATTTTATTACAAGAACAGATAGAGTATATAAATCAATTTAAAAGTGACCAATGAAATTATTTAATGGTCAGAAAAATACAGTTTTTTTCCTCAATACATGGATCATACAGATAGTCATATCTAATACACTAATTTTTTTCATGTATTCGTTTTTTTCTTTCAGTTATTCCTGGATATGTTAATCACATTGTCATCAGTGATAATATCACCCAAGACTTCAATTTTTTAATTATAGAAAAAGAATCTTTTTCAGAGGGAAAAAAAAACACACTAAAATTCTTAGGAAAATGCTTGTCTATGGTCCTCTATAGTGAAAGTAGCTGTAGTGAAAATACCTTCAACAAAAAATTATCTTGAATTTTTTTAGGAGTGTGGCCAGCCTTATA
>NC_068994.1:25310449-25313101 GCF_001194135.2 Octopus bimaculoides
ACACACACACACACACACACACACACACACACACACACACACACACACACACACACACACACACCAGTGATTATCCTCACTTACCAGGGGTTAGTACAATTAATGGTTATATGAATAGTTAGAAGTCAGAATTACACTAATTACTTAATTACCTGAAGCAGTTATAAAAGTTTGATAATCAACACAATAAAAATAGAATGCAAAGCAAAATAATTTTCCAACAGTAATTAAATGACATATGTGTGTGTGAAATTATATGGTAATGTGAATACATATAAAAGTAAGTATTCCTGCATGTGAGAGTATATACCTGTGTAATATAAAGAGTGTGAGTGTATCAACAGAAAAGTGTGTGTTTGTAATTTAACATTCTCCACAACTATTACCACTGTCACTCTCACTACAACCACCACTATCATTGCAACAACAAGTACTATTATTATTACCACTCCTACATTCTGTTTACTCACATATTTCTGCAACATGCACACAGCCCTACATATGTATATACAATTTTATGTGCATACACTATAAGATGGGATGGTGACAGCTTGATAATAACTAACTTAAGAGAGACAGATTCATGAACAAAAACATAACTAATTGAATATTTGGCAGTAAATCACAGATACAGTGATACTTCAGTAGTAGTAGTAGTAGTAGTAATGGTTTCTGATTTAGTCACAAGGTTAGCAATTTTGAGGGGAGGGGATAAGGTCAATACCACTGAACCCAGTACTTCACTGGTACTTTTTTAGTGACCTTGAAATAATCAAAGGCAAAGCAATAATTGTTTATGATTTTGGCACAGTAAATTTGAAGGAAGAATACTTGATACCACTGACCCCAGTACTTGACTGGTACTTTATCTTTTCAACCTCAGAGGAATGAAAGACAAAGTTGACCTCAGTGAAATTTGAGCTCATTGGCACATGACCTCAAAGTTTGGTTGGGTGCATGTATAAACCTAGAATTGGTTTTTATCAGTCCTAGAATAATAAAATGTAAATGTGACTGGCAGGATTTGAACAAGAAGATTAAGGGATGTGATTACCCATCACAAAGTATTTTGTCTGTCACACTGTGAGTTCTTTTAACCATTGACCATAAGTTTACATATTTCAAGTGGAATACAATAGAATCAAACATCAATAATTGATTTGGATTTATTTTATCAACACTGGAAAAATGACTGGTTTAGTTGTTTTTGACATGGTTCCAACTTAGATTGAAATAAAGGAAATAGAAATAAAAGTGGGAAATCAGTTATTGTACTTATATTTGGGAATGTTCTAGCATTTCTGGCAAATCACCTCCTTCACAACCCTGACAATAATACTTATAATAATGATAGAGGTAGTGATAGTGGTAGTGGTGATGACTGTGCTATACATTATTCTTTTCTACTCTAGGTACAAAGCCCGAAATTTTGGAGAAGGGGGCCA
Organism: Octopus bimaculoides; assembly: GCF_001194135.2. Taxonomy (NCBI): domain Eukaryota; kingdom Metazoa; phylum Mollusca; class Cephalopoda; order Octopoda; family Octopodidae; genus Octopus; species Octopus bimaculoides. Next base: position 25,311,895 of record NC_068994.1, read on the forward strand.
GTTGATTAGATTGACCCCAGTGCATAACTGGTACTGAATTTATTGATCCCAAAAGGATGAAAGGCAAAGTTGACCTCAGCGGAATTTGAACTCAGAATGTAAAGACAGATGGAATGCAGGTAAGCATTTCGCCCAGTGTGCTAACATTTCTGTCAGCTCACTGCCTAGTGCCATATATTATTGCATGTGCATTTGGGCACCCACGCATGTGCATATGTGTGTGTGTGTGTGAAACTACAAGAACACAATGTATAACAACAAAAATAAAAATCATAAATATATAAAATTGTGAAACAAAGAGATGAGAAAATAAAAGACAGAGAAGTTGTTTTACAGATATAGGAGATAAAATCAAGCAGAGCAGTATCATAGTCGCAAAACAGAATGCCCTAAACATATATACATAAACATATAATAATGATGATGATGATGATGACAACGACGATGATGAAGATGATGAGGATGATAATCTATGGATGAATTTATAAATATTTTAATGTATTAAAGTATTTATAAATTCCATCCATGGATTATTATTATTATTATTATTATTATTAGTGCTATATTTATCCAACATTATATCTGTACAGCTCAGTACAACCCCATAAAACTACTATTGCAAGTTGGTATCATTAGGTAGTAGCTAACAATAAAATAGGAGCTTTTATACACATACTAAAAAAATGAACTTAAAGGATATATTATATGGGCTATTCCACAGTATTTTGTTCACACAAAAATCAAAAATAAAGTTTGTTTATTTGGAAAAAATTTCTTATTAATTTTTTGCATAATAGTCATAGTTTGTGAAAACAGGAAAAATGATTCTCAGTCTACTGTTGCTTATGCATAAATTATCTTAATTTTCATAATTCCTAATTTTGGCCATTTAGAAGGGGAAAGTGCATTTTCTTTTACTAGAGAGAAACAGAAAAATCTTTAACTGGTTAAAAGTACTGGGACATGGACTCATCAAGGAAAGAGATATTCAGTAATATTGAAAACCTAAATCTGCTTCGGAGAAACAACAGTGTTACTTGTTCAATAAATGATTTTCCTCTCCATAACATTTTAAGGCCCTTAAGTCTTGATAGTTCCCGCACAAATGGCCAATTCTAAACTTGCATTTCAGAACCTATGTTTTTAGGCCAGAGCTACTCAATAATGTTTTCAAAATGGCCAGATGTCCAGTCTAAGACACATAAGT
>NC_068994.1:25313111-25314705 GCF_001194135.2 Octopus bimaculoides
GGGGGGGGGGAGTCTGTTGCAGAAAAAGTGTGAAGTCCTAATGCAAACAGTCTGCAGTCTTGAGCAGATATGTTGTGCAGATAGAGAATGTTCAAAATGTGGAGTTACTGAACAGAAGATGAAGTGTTTACTGATGCTAATGGAAGATTTCATGGTATCTTACAATAAGTGGGTAACTGGTGAGAAAGCTGTTGCAGAAATGCACAATTGCTGAGGCAAAAGAAGATCTTGTGGAGCAACTACAGCCATTCAGTAGACACATTTATAACATTAAGCAGCAATTTGAAGAGCTCAAGTCCCTCCCCCCCCCAAAAAAAACCCCTGAAAACTGGTAAAGTGATCATTCAAGAAGATTTTTCAGAAAACTTTTAACTGAAGCACCAGAAAGAAGTGGTGGCAGCTCACTGGTCCAGTAACATGGTCACTCTCTTCACTGCCATGGCTTACTTCAAGGGCGAAGAAGACAAACTTGAGCATGCATCATATGTAGTTGTTTCTGATGAAATGAAGCACAAAAAGCGCAGTATCTATGCTTTCAACAAAGCCATGTTGACCCAGGTTTCCAAAATACACTACTGTATATATTCATTTTCTAGATTCCCATTTTAAAGCTAAATGTAGATTTGCTCCAAACTTTGTAGAAATTTATGAAAACTTTGCACTGTTCAAACAAATTTGGAAATTAAAGTATATTGTTGATACACTTGCAGTATAAATTTATAGCAAGTTATTGAAGTGGGCACATTTTCCCCTCCGCAACAGTATACTGTCCTACAAGCTGCCATTCCACTAAGAAAACCTGAAAGAATAGGATTCCTTTCTGTTATCTTTTTGACAAACACAGAATATTGTAATTCAGCATTCAATTAGTTTTTTTATATTGTTTCAAGATTCAGAGAATCTTAAAAGTGAAATTAAAGCTTTAGAAAAAGGAAATTTTCTGTTCCCCTCTGCAACAGCACACATTTTGTGTTCTACAGCATCAGAAGATCATGATATAAAAAAGTCACACAGTGGCATAGATGACTGTATAAAAACTAGAAGCTTCAATGCCCAAACAGACTCAAATGTCAAATGTTAAGAAATTATTATGAGAAGAGGACTTCTGATTTTCCCTTCTGCAACATACGGAATACTGTAGAATGTAGCATATATGCATGTATCTACAATTAATTTCTGTATAAAAAATGAAATTGGTTTCCATTACATTTAGAGCAGTTCAATGAGCAATGATTTGCCAGAAATGCAAACAGGTATGCACATAAAAGCAAGTACATTTACACATGCACACACACACAAATCAACCACAGCATATCCTTATTCATGATCAACCAACCAGCCAACACACATACACACAGAAGGGGAGGGACGGGACAAGTTAAAAGCATTGTCAAAAATGGTCAACTAAATTTTAATTTAAAATTCAGTCTTTTTAATAATTAAAATGACTTGGGCACCAAAACTAAAATGAGATATGTTGCACTTACTGCACTCTTCCTTGTTCGCTGCACAATTGCAGCACGAAGTGATGCACAAAGGACAGAAGAGAAAGTAAATATATATATATATATATATATATATATATATAAATAAT
>NC_068994.1:25314774-25317085 GCF_001194135.2 Octopus bimaculoides
AAGGACACAAAACATCCAGACAGTTAGGTGATACAAGAAAGGGACAAATCATCCAGATAGACGATACAAAGAAAACATGGACAGGTCATTCGGAGTTTTCTTTCTTCAGTCGAGATCCAGATTATCCTTGCAATATCAAGAATAACCAGCCGAAATTGCAAGGATAATCTGGATCTCGACTGAAGAAAGAAAACTCTGAATGACCTGTCCGTGTTTTCTTTGTATCGTCTATCTGGATGTTTTGTTGTCCCTTTCTTGTATCACCTAACTGTCTGGATGTTTTGTGTTCTTGTCCCATTCTGTATTATTTATGTACATACATACATACACACACATCTACACACACACATATAATAACAATACATAGAGAAATAATTACACAATTTAATTACAAGATTTAATAACAAAATATAATAATTATGGTTTAAAACAGGTAAACAAAAAGGAAACAATAAAACAAAAATATTTTGCTAGACAGTTAAAGCTACTCTTTGTTATTTTCTGCTTGTTCATCACCTTTGTTTCTTGCATGGAGTTGGTGAGTGAGAGTAATTATTGAAACTAAATAAAGAACATGAGGAAGAGACATTGGAGCCATTTGAACACATGCACACCACCATGTTACCATTTTAATCTTCATTTTCCTGTGCTTCCATGGGCCACATGTAACTATGCTGAGGTAGATTTTTCTGTGAACGGATGCTCTTCCTGTAGTCAAGTAAGGTAATATTTCCTGCAGTCCTTCAAACAATGAAGCGCACAAGATCTAGACATGCTTTTCTGGATGATTGTAAACAAATGACTCCATTTGTTGCATGATGAACTTTGTTTACAAACAATGCACAATTATCAGGTCAAAAGAAAAGTATACACAGATACTTTTACATACATGCAAACACACATATATACACACAATAATATACATACATACTTACAGTTCTATATTTAAGAGATGAGGAATTATGTACATTATTTACATTTGACGGATATTTGTCCTCATCTTGTTTGTTGTCAACACAATATTTCGGCTGATATACCCTCCAGCCTTCGTCAGGTGTCTTGGGGAAATTTTGAACTTGGGTTCTCATTCCTAAGGTATTTTTCGATGTTATTATTATTATTATTCAGGTCACTGCCTGGAATCGAACTCAGAATCTTGGGGTTAGTAGCCCGCGCTCTTAACCACTACGCCATATGACCGTGGGCAGTTATGGAGTGAACTTTAGGGCTCATAAATCTAATATTTTCCTATCCTTCCTCAATACCGGTTCCCATATGCTATTCATATCTACACTCAGTCTGCTTAGGAGGTTGTTGTGTCCTAGCATATGTGCTGTTTCTTTTAGTTTTTGTATTTTCCAGTGGTGTTCTCTATTATTTTAACTTCATCCCACAGGGGTAGGTGGTCTCCATTTTTCCATACATGATCATCTATACCTGATTTATCAATATCTCCTCGTGTCACAGCTTTGCAATGTTCTTCTACCCTTACTTTGAGGGGGTGGCATGTTTTGCCTTTGTATAATCTACCACAGCTGCATGGGGTGGAGTACATGCAGTTTTTGGTCATATTCTCTTCTATTGGTGGTTTTACCTGAAGGAGTTATTTGCAAAGTGTTGTATTACTCTTGAATACTGTCCTGATATCATATGGGCCGCAAATCTTTTGTATCTTTTTGGAGAGGCCTTTCAGATAGGGTAGACAGACTGTAGACAGTTTATTGGTTTCATCCTCTCTTTTCTTCATAATTGGAGTAGATAGTATGTTCTTGGGGTAGTTGTTGCTTAATAGATTGTTACTGAGCTTGATTATTTCTTCATGGTGGGTATCACAATCGCTACTTATATTCATTGCTCGATGTTTTAGGCACTGAGCAATTCCTCTCTTAACACTGTATGGATGGTGGGAATTGAAGTTAAGATATTGTCCAGTGAAGGTAGGCTTGCAGTATACGGATGTCCTGAATCCATACTCGGTGCGTGTTATTAATACGTCCAGGAATGCCAGCTGATTGTTCTGTTCCTTTTCCATGGTGAACTGTATGGATGAATTTATTGAGTTCACATGATCTAACAGCACTTGGACATCTTCCTGGTGGGGTCGGAGAATAAAGGTGTCATCAACATATCGCAGCCATAGGGTTGGTTTTAGTGGTGTTGATCCTAAAGCCAAATTCTCAAAGTATTCCATGTATATATTGGCTATTATCGGTGATAATGGCAAACCCATAGCTAAACTCTCTTCTTGTCGATATATATCAGTGTCCATGCTGAAGTAGGTAGTTTCTACACAGAAAGTCAACATTTCCAT
>NC_068994.1:25317290-25323958 GCF_001194135.2 Octopus bimaculoides
ATCCTTGATCAATTCTGTGAAGTGGGTGGAATTCTTCATGTATGATGTTGACTTTCTTGCTAATGGACTGATTATATCCACAAGGAAGCGGCTCAGTGGATGACATGCTGAACCTCTACAGCTCACTATAGGTCTTAATGGAATACCATCCTTGTGAATCTTAGGGAGACCGTACATGTGTGGTAGTTTACTGTAGTGTTGAGTCAGTTGTCTGTACTTCATTGGTGTAAAGTGATCCTTGTTCTTGATCAAGATCTGTGCCAACTTCCTCTCTGTTTTCAGAGTTGAGTCTTTCTTTACTTTGCTGTAGCTAACATCACTTATAAGACTTGCCAATTTTTCAGAGTAGTCAAACTTGTTCATCACCACTGTAACATTTCCCTTGTCTGAAGGAAGTATTATGATGGAATTGTCACTCTAGTCTTTTGATAGCGAACTTTTCTTCCTTAGTGATGTTTGGTTTGGGACGTTTCATTTTTTCCAGTACCTGTCTCACTTTCAATCTTAGTTTATCGCCCTGAGCTTTTGGTATCTTTATGGTTATCTCTTCAATAGGGGCTATTATGCCCAAGTATGGAATGCGCTTGATGGTTGTTGCGAAGTTGAGACCTTTGTTTAGTACTGCTTCTTCAGATCTTTCTAGATGTCGGCTACTTACATTAATTACTGCTTTCATAGGTGAGTGATGGACTTCATTCTTCATTCTTTGATCTTTGAGTTTCATAAACTTCTTAATCTGGTGTGTCTTCACCATTTCAAATTTTTCTCATGTACAACTTTTCTAGATCTTGTTCGATTCTCTTTCTATCATCTTAGTTATCTTAAGTAATGAAGATAATGTCTCTTTGATTTCGTTATTTAGTTGATGTTTTTTTGAATGGTTGTAATGGATCCTCTTGTGGATGAGGGCATGTTCTGCTCTTTCCACTACTCTTCTAGCTTTATATGAATCCACTGGTGTCATTATATTTAAGCCAGGTGGTATTAGCTTTGAGTCTCTACATCTACACAGGAAAGTTAGATGGTTTGAAAGACAAGCTACTTTTTGACGAGCTAGTTTCTCTATATGTCTCCAGTGAAGTTTAATGTCAGCTCCATACTGATTAGATAATACAGTTCTATATTTAAGAGATGAGGAATTATGTACCTTATTTACATTTGACGGATATTTGTCCTCATATTGTTTGTTGATATCCCCTCCAGCTTTCATTAGGTGTCTCGGTGAAATTTCAAACCTGGGTTCTCTAGGGTATTTTTCGATGTTGTTATTATTATTCAGGTCACTGCCTGGAATCGGACTTGGAATCTTGGGGTTAGTAGCCCGTGTTTTTTACCACTACGCCATATGCCCGTCGGCAATCATGGAGTGAATTTTAGGGCTTATAAATCTAATATTTTCCTATCCTTCCTCAATACCGGTTCCCATATGCTATTCATATCTACACTCAGTCTGCTTAGGAGGGTGTTGTGTCCTAGCATATGTGCTGTTTCTTTTAGTTTTCGTATTTTCCAGTGGTGTTCTCTATTATTTTAACTTCATCTTACAGGGGTAGGTGGTCTCCATTTTTCCATACATGATCAGCTATACCCGATTTATCAATATCTCCTTGTGTCACAGCTTTGTGATGTTCCTCTACCCTTATTTTGAGGGGGTGGCATGTTTCGCCTTTGTATAATCTACCACAGCTGCATGGGGTGGAGTACATGCAGTTTTTGGTCATATTCTCTTCTATTGGTGGTTTTACCTGAAGGAGATATTTGCAAAGTGTTGTATTACTCTTGAATACTGTCCTGATGTTATATGGGCCGCATATCTTTTGTATCTTTTCGGAGAGGCCTTTCACATAGGGTAGACAGACTGTAGACAGTTTATTACTTTCATTCTCTCTTTTCTTCATAATAATAATAATAATAATAATAATAATAATAATAATAACAATAATAATAATAATACCATTTTAAAATACCTTAAGAACGAGAACCCAGGTTCGAATTTCCCCAAGACATCTGATGAAGGCCGGAGGGTATATCAGCCGAAACGTTGTGTTAACAACAAACAAGATGAGGACAAATATCCATCAAATGTAAATAATGTACATACATACTTGTATGCAACCCTACAACATACACACATGTATATATATACATACATGCATACATATATGATGGCGGCCAACAAGTGTTTGAATATTGCCATCACCTGATCAAAAGTTCCACACATGTGATGCTTGTATCTACAACCAGCAATTTTGGTGATAGGTCTTACTTTTTCAAGTAGCAAAATTATAATAGTATAATGATAAGAAATATATATTATGCTTGTCAATTCATTTGCAGGAGCAAAAGGTAGTTTTATAACGCTTTTTGGCGTATTCTTACATGTTGGAGCAGGGTTTTTTCCTGTTCCTTTATATAATTATATAATTTATATGTATAATTATTATTTTAGTATAATTTAGCCACACAGTTTTATAGCATGTTGGTCACTTGATATTATCATTTACATGATTTTATCCTTGTTTATATAAATAAATAAAATATTTGTGCTCCGGATCGGAATTGCATTGCTTTGGGGCTATTTCGGTCTAAAATATATGTGGCTGAAATGAAAAGTAAAAATTTGACTTTATTTTGAACTGTAAATGCAGATATTTGCACATGATAGTACTAATGTATTTCACAGGGGTATGTATAAATATTTCTGACTATATTTCTTTGAATATTGGGCTGAGAATAAGAAATAATCTATTTTACTGCTTTAATCTCGAAATTGGACCAATACACAATTGACTGTGGAGTTTAATTTTCTATTTTTCATTTGTTCGTCTACAACCTGTATTTTTGCAGGAGCTAATGGTGGTTTTATAACGTTTTTTGGAATATTCTTACAACATGTTGGAGCAGGATTTTTCCTGTTCCCTTATATAATTATATAATTTATATATATATAATTATTTCAGTATAATTTAGCCACATGGTTTTATAGTATGTTGGTCACTCGATATTATCATTTACATGACTTTATCCTTGTTTATATGAATAAATAAAATATTTGTTCTCCAGATTGGAATTGCATTTCTTTGGGGCTATTTCGGTTTAAAAAATACGCGGCTGAACTGAAGGTAAAAATTTGACTTTATTCTGAAGTATAAGTGCAGATATTTGCACATGATCATACGAATTTGTTACGTGAGGGTATGAATAGACATTTGTGAATGTTTCTTTGAATATTGTGCTGAGGATGAGAAATAAGCTATTTTACTGCTATAATCTCGAAATTGGACACAATTGACTGTGGAGTTTTATTTTGTATTTTTCATTTGCTTGTCTACAACCTGTATTTTTGCAGAAGCTGAAGGTGGTTTTATAATGATTTTTGGCATATTCTTACAACATGCTGGAGCAGGATTTTTCCTGTTCCCTTATATAATTATATGGCCACCCTTACACACTTCTCATGAGGAATTCTGGAAGGAGCTTCGTGAGACCAGTGCAGAGATGCTTCTGAGGAAAAAAAAATTTCAGTAACTGTTGGAAAACTGATTATAGCAGTGACTCAATCAATTCCTAGCGGTATCAGAAGAAGGAATTTTTGCATTCCGAAATAGTATTATATCAGACAATGGATAATTAAATTATAACAGTTATTATAGTCCACTCTGCATTGTTGTGCCATTCAAGACACGTTATATTTTACAAATACACAATGCTTCAAGTGAACTACAATACTCTCCTATCTCTACGTCTAGGCCAAGCTGAGTTTTCAACCACTAGGAAGTTAATCAAGCTATCGGAGAAACATGCTAAAATTGGATGCCAAATAAACTTTCTTAAACATTGCCTAAAAAACAACATAATTCCCAACACCATCAGGAACATACATCTACCCACATGCTTCCACAGCCTTACCCTTCGACAATCACTGAAATACGTGCATACATTGATCATCAGAAAAATCATGCACTACCTACACCACCAAATCCATGAGCACACACGCAAATTCTCTGAAATAATATCCAGCATCATGTCAACCACTGAACCTACATACCAAAGAACAACTGCAGCTATTGACTGATGCTACCACCACAACATTGACCAAGAGAAGAAATACCTCAAACTTAAATTCCTGTAGCTTTGTACCAAATACTGCCACAACTTGGCCTATTACACCAACACAGATAAACAGGACACATCCACCAAACAAGATAACACTAACACTGATGATGCCAGCACACCATCAACAACAAAATCCCTAGTCACAGACTTGAGTGGGTCACTCTCCCATGTAGAACTAGAACTTCTCAGTCTAGGCTCTAAATTTATCTTCAGCCAACAGCTGAACGAGAAAATCTTACTCAAACTGGAAGCCAAATTTTGTCGAACAGCCTACCAACTCAAATGGCTACCTGTTATAAAGAAGAACAACAACAACACACTCGGCAAATCCCATGTACTCCATCCACCCCCAACTAACCGAGAACTTAACCACAAACTATCCAGACTGAAACAGTCTATCTCCAACATCTTACAAAAACCTTAGCTACTTACCATCAAACAAAAGGGAAGAAATCTGCATGATTTCTTGTGAAATTTATGATAGACTGGCACTGGAACATTTAAGCAATGACAGACTATATTCTGAAGTGACAGATACAACCGCGACCAGGATTGAGGACCGAAATTTGTAGATGGAGACAACTACATAGCAAATACAAGAACAACTTCATCACAAAGAGCAGTAGATTACCCAGATTCTATCACCTCATTAACACACACAAGGATAGCAACACAATCCAGATTAGACCTATCTTCTCCAGCATGGAAGGATCTCTATATAAAATAGACCTGGCTACTTTCACACATCCTGAAACTCATACTCTCCACCTTTCCTGGACATGTCAACAACTCCGACGAAGTCATCAAAAGACTGCGCCACCTGCCCCCAGACTAACTCACGCAAAACAGATATGCCTTCAGTCTTGATGTTGTCTCAATGTACACAATGGTACCAGCACACTCGGCAGTCAGCCTATTGACTGACTGCATAGTAGCATCCAACATCCACTGCTTTGGACTCGCTGCAGCTGATATACATCAACTATTGTCCATCATCGTGGACAACACTTACTTCTCTTTCCATGATCACATATACAGACAGACAACAGGTCTCCCCATGGGATCCAGTCTCTCGGGCCTACTAGCCATCAACTATATGAACCATCTGGAACGTTGAGCACTCAACATCTGCTGCTTATGTGCCTTCTTCACCAGGTACGTAGATGACACATCCTCCTGTAATGAGGCAGACAGAATATTCATAATGTTCAACAACATGGATATGAACATACAGTTCACTATAAAACATCCCAACAATACTGGATCCCTATCGCTACTCGACTTCCAACTGAAAATAATGGAAGAAGGAGAGATCCACACTGAGTTCTACAGGAAAGCAGCCAGTAGATATATGTTTGTTCAGTACAGTTCCACTCGGTGCCAAAATAGGATATGCCAGAAATTAACTTGCACACATCCAGAGCAAGTGCAGCAGGACAGAGGACAAGGGGAGCCACACCACATGCGTCTTAGAGATATTGATAAGCAATGGGTACCCTATATCCATTGTAAATCAGCTTAAGTACCCAAAACGACTAACATGCTGAACACACAGAAAACCCAGCAACATATGCTTCCTTAAAATACACCATTTTAGCGAGAGGATAACTACAGCCATCCGAAGAGCCATAAGAAGAGAAGGATTAGACATACAACTAGCCCACTCCAGCCCCTCTTTGAGAAAACACCAAATAAAGAAACGAGCAAGAGACAGCAATCAATGCACACTAGCTAACTGCCTCGCCTGTGACACAGATTTATGCCAACGGGTAAATGTTGTGTATAAAATACAATGTAACAAATGCAACAAGTTCTATGTGGGTAGCATAACAAGACCATTACACATTCGCATCAAAGAACATCTGAACACAAGAGCCTCCTCCTTCAGAAAACATTTAGACAGATGCCGGAACACTGATAAAAGCATAACAATCACAATTGAAGCCAATGAAACAAATTTGAGTTATCTAAAAATTAAAGAAGCTATCCTCATAGACAGACTGGGGCCCCAAATTAACAACAAGCTGGAGGTTGGCAATCAGTATATTATTTAGCTACATCTGGATGCGTGTAGGTTCATTTTTGATAAAATGCTCGTGTATTATATAAAAAAAAAAGAAAAAAAAGAAACTGCATGTATAATACATAACTTAGAAGCAGCACTGCGGATGTGCCAATACACACGAGCTTGAGACATGGCTGCCCTCATGCAATTCTCATAAGGAATTCCAGAAGGAGCTTTGTGAGACCACTGCAGAGACGCTTCCAGGAAAAAAAAATTCAGTAAGCATTGGAAAACTGATTATAGGAGTGACTCAATCAATTCCAAGTGATATCTGAAGAAGGAATTTTTGAATTCCAAAATATTATTATTACATTATCATCATCATCATCATCATCGTTTAACATCCGCATTCCATGCTAGCATGGGTTGGACGATTTGACTGAGGACTGGTGAACCGGATGGCTGCACCAGGCTCCAATCTGATCTGGCAAAGCTTCTACAGCTGGATGCCCTTCCTAATGTCAACCACTCAGAGAGTGTAGTGGGT
>NC_068994.1:25323968-25327915 GCF_001194135.2 Octopus bimaculoides
CCAGGCTCCAATCTGATCTGGCAAAGCTTCTACAGCTGGATGCCCTTCCTAATGTCAACCACTCAGAGAGTGTAGTGGGTGCTTTTACGTGCCACCGGCACGAGGGCCAGTCACACGGTACTGGCAATGGCCACACTCAAAATGGTGTTTTTTACGTGCCACCTGCACAGGAGGCAGTCCAGCAGCACTGGCAACGACCTCACTTGAATGATTTTCTAATGTGGCACCGGCACAAGTGCCAGTAAGGTGACGCTGGTAACGATTGCACTCAAATGGTGCTATTAGCGTGCCACTAGCATGGAAGCCAGACAGCTGCTCTGGTAATGATCACATTCAGATGGTGCTGTTAGTGCTCCACTGGCACAGGTGCCAGTCATCGAATATGGTTCAATTACGATTTCGATTTTACTTGCCCCAACAGGTCTTCGCAAGCAGAATTTAGTGTCCAATGAAGGAGAAGTTGACATGGGTGCCAGTCGTTGAATTTGGTTCAATTTCGATTTCAATTCACTTGCCTCAACAGGTCTTTGCAAGCAGACTTTAGTGTCCAATGAAGTAAAGATATGAATAAGTGAGGTGGCTACACTTCTGGCAGAGGCCACAGATTATGCACTCACCTGACTTGCTGGGTCTTCTCACATACTGCATATTTCCAAAGGTCCTGGTCACTAGTCATTGCCTCGGTGAAGCCTAAAGTTCAAAGGTCATGCTTCACCACCTCATCCAAGGTCTTCCTGGGTCTACCTCTTCCATAGGTTCCCTCAACCGCTAGGGTGTGGCACTTTTTCACACAGCTATCCTCATCCATTCTTGCCACATGTCCATACCAGTACAATTGTCTCTCTTGCACACCACAACTGATGCTTCTTAGGTCTAACTTTTCTCTCAAGGTACTTACACTCTGTTGAGTGCACACTGACATTACACATCCATCAGAGCATACTGGCATCGTTTCTTGCGAGCTTACGCATGTCCTCAGCAGTCACAGCCCAAGTTTCACTGCCATGTAGCATGGCGGTTCGTACACAAACGTCACACAGTCTGCCTTTTACTCTGAGTGAGAGGCCCTTTGTCACCAGCAGAGGTAAGAGCTCTCTGAACTTTGCCCAGGTTATTTTTATTCTAGCAGCTACATTTTCAGCTACTAACTTGGTCACCTAGATAGCGGAAGCTATCAACTACTTGTAGTTTTTCTCATTAGAATGTGGCAAAGGTTGTTTTCTGCACATTTTCAGTGTTTATTACTCCTGAGCATCTGCCACATACAAAAACTATCTTCCCAGTTAGCTTTCCTTTGATATTGCTGCACCTCTTATGTGCCCATAGCTTACACTTGGTACAACTTATGGAGTTTCTACCTATGCCTTTTCTACAGATTGAGCAGGGCCATCTACTTAAAGGGATTTGTGGTTTGTCTGCCTATCTACTTATTAAGACTTTGGTTTTAGCTAGGTTGACTCTCAGGCCCTTCGATTCTAATCCTTGCTTCCACACCTGAAACTTCTCTAGTTCTGATAGTGACTTAGCAATTAGAACAAGGTCATCAGCATAAAGTAGCTCCCAGGGGCATCCCGTCTTGAATTCCTGTGTTATTGCCTGGAGGACTGTGATAAATAGGAGGGGGCTGAGGAATGAACCTTGGTGGACCCCTACCTCTACCCGGAATTCTTCACTGTACTGGTTGCCAACCCTCACCTTACTGACAGAGTCCCTGTACATGGCTTGCACAGCTCTCACTAACCATTCAACTATCCCTAGTTTCCTCATTGACCACCAGATAAGGGAGCGGGGGACTCTGTCAAAGGCTTTCTCCATGTCAACGAAAGCCATGTACAGAGGTTTATCTTTGGCTAGGTATTTCTCCTTCAGCTGTCTTACCAGAAATATAGCATCAGTGGTGCTTTTCCAAGGAACGAACCCAAAGTGCATCTCATCTAAGCTGACTCTCTCCCTAATTAGTTGAGCTATGACCCTCTCAGTGACCTTCATTACCTGGTCCAACAACTTGATATCTCTGTAACTGTTTGTGTCTAAAGCATCACCTTTACCATTGTAGCAGTTGACTACGGTGCTGCTACACCAGTCATTGTGTATGACTCCTTCGTGTATCACCTGGTTAACTGTACGAGTGACTAGGCTATAGCCAACACTGCCAGATATTTTGAGCATCTCTGCAGTGATTCCTGATGGACCAAGGGCTTTCCTTGTCTTCATACTCTTGATTGCTTTATCTACCAAGGTACTGTCAATTAGCAGACTATGGATAATTAAATTATAACAGTTATTATAGTTCACTCTGCATTGTTGTGCCATTCAAGACACATTATATTCTATACAATTTGTACATATATTTAATATTTTAGTATATACATACATGTGGAGAGGTTGAATTTTATTTCAGCTTTTACTTTCGAGGGTCCCAAAGGACGATTTCTAACAAAGACTGTTCATATTTTACTGGTATCTTACTGGCGTAAGATTTTTTCCGAATATGAAATTATTATTACATGTATATGGTGTGTTATGAGAATTTATGGAAAGGTATCCCATAGAAACTCAACCAGAATGTTAAAAAATAGAGATGTTGAAATAAAAAAAGAAATTTAATACATGCATATGATCATTTTGAACAGTGATATTAACATGTAAATAACATGGTAGAATAATTAAAATTAATTTGATTAAATTAAATTAAATACACATCACTGTTCTCATCAGTGCAAAAATTATACAACAGGAATTATTATTATTATTATTATTATTACAGAAAACTTGATGAAGGAAATGGCAGATAACAAAATTCAGATATCCTAAAGAATGTAGTTGAGTCTAGTTTTGTATAAACTAAAACACAACTAGACTCAACAACATTCTTTAGTATGCTCTCAAATTTTCCATAAGGATAAAATATGTATATCCAAATTTTGTTATCTGCCATTTCCTTCATCAAGTTTTCTGTAATAATAATAATTCCTATTGTATAATTTTTGTACTGACGAGAACAGTGATAATTAATTTAATTTAATCAAATTAATTTTAATTATTCTACCATGTTACTTACATGTTAATATCACTGTTCGAAACAATCATATGTATGTATCAAATTTCTAGAAGCAATCCAACACCAGTAAAACACATGGGCTACTAGGAGAGATTGAAGGAACTGAGACTCTACTCCCTGGAGAGGGGACATGAGAGACATGCAGTGCTATACATATGGGAAATAATGGAGGGTATAGCTCCAAATTTCGGAATCGAAATCTACAACAATCCCCAAACTGGATGGCACTGCACAGTACCAAAGGTCCAATCTTCTCCATTGAGGATATGAACCCAATATTGTAATAGCTTCAGAGTCAAGGGGCCACAGCTGTTTAATGCCCTATCACAGAACATCAGGCAACTGAAAGGTATAGACATGGAAGTCTTCAAAAATTGTCTAGACAGTTTTTATCTGCAATACCAGATGAACCCACATCACGGCAGGAAGCACAAAGAAGAGTGGCAACGTCCAGCTCACTACTTCACCAGAAGCAATACTAGAAAAATCCCCAGATGCAGTAAAGGTGGTGCACCAGTAAGGCATCAGCCTCTGGCTTGAAATCCATAAAAGATAAAAGACAAACATATACATACATACATACATACATACATACATACATATATATATATATATATAAAAAATTTATTAATGAGGGTAGAAATTGATATTAATCAATTAAAACCAGTGGTCTAGCATATTAAAAAAGTCCGAGGATTAAAATTATATTACATACAAAAATAAGAGGAATGACCAGCAAATGTGGATTCCTATATGCTAGAAATAGATGCGGAATCATCTAACCACGAAAAAAATATGTTCTCAGTAAAAAATTTAGCGACACAACAGACTGTAAACGGGCAAGACAAATGAAAAAATACTAAATTAAAAAACGATTAACCTACGT
>NC_068994.1:25328785-25329595 GCF_001194135.2 Octopus bimaculoides
TTAAGTGGCAAATATACTTCACCTTGTCGTGCAGTTACTGTTAATACCTCCTTCAGAGATTTAACATTGCTTGTTTTCACTTTTTCGAGATCAGTGAATAATTTCACTGGAAAAAGATATATGTATTTGCATCGGGACATTTTTCGCATCGAAGGTAGGCGATTGTCGTACGCTGAGGACGGGTAAATACTCAGAAACTTGAGTCTGTACGTATCGCAGATCAAGATGGGAAGGATGACTTCCCTTTGCAAATACAGACAGGACACAGATGTGTGTCAATAGCCAGCTGGAGATGTTCTCCTGGGGCTAAAAGCAACAGTAACATCCACCCTTAGGGGTCAGCCATATTTAAGTGGCAAATATACTTCACCTTGTCGTGCAGTTACTGTTAATACCTCGTTCAGAGATTTAACATATATATATATATATATATATATATATATATATGCGCACACACACGTATATATATATATATATATATATATAGCAGAGTTAGTGGTTGTAGTAATTGACTAAGGGATAAAATATCTGTATTTACTATTGGTACCAGTTACCTGTGCTATCCCTAGGCATGGGTATGCAGACACACTATGCTCATAGGGTACAGGTAACAACAGAATAAAGAAAAGTTTATCAGGAATCAAATTTAAATAATCAGAAAATGGAGAAAACTTTTGATCAAAAATCAAACAAATTGATTCACATCAGTAGATTATTTTTTAATACAAAACATGACATAAATTTCTTATGGCCGTTTCTGCTTCCAATGTTAGTTGGTGCTTAAGAAAGAAATTCCGAAAATAATATTCG
>NC_068994.1:25330124-25332606 GCF_001194135.2 Octopus bimaculoides
ACCAAAGTCTATCCATCTCTGCAATTGGTGAATTATATTTGAACCAAAGACAAAAGTTAAGACTATTACAGGGGATATGTAAATAAAGAATAAAACAAATCAGTAAATAAAGGGTGCGGGTGAGAAGACTGCGATATAAGTGGCATGAAGGAGGTCCTCGCCTTTGCACCTTCATACAATGTGAAAAACAGGAAATGTTATCTTTGCATCAATGAAATTTTTTTCATTCTAGCAGCACAACACCCACTATTGAACCTAAGGAAAGAGAGAAGTAAAGCTTGCCTGCACAAGGGGAGGTTTACCATCACTAAATATAAATAACATTAGAAACCCTTGTGCCCAAAATAGCACCAAGAACCCCTCACCATAGAAATAGTAGCCCCTGATATTAATTTGAAGGCCATATATATACTCCTTAATTAAAGCTAGTTTGCTAGTAGTATATTCCGGGGCTCTTGCAAGTGTTTCTATAACAATACTCCTATCTCTCCACCAAAATTCTAAGTTTAGATCCCACCTCCCATTCATAACAACTACCTACATTTTATACTTATTAAGCCATTTCTCCTCAGGAAACCTCACTTTAGGAAATGCCAGATATTTCAATTATGAACTTAATTGAGAACACAGAGGGCATAGTTATTTAACCCCAATGTTAAGACCTCCGGTAACAAATTTTCATTTAATTTTTTTTTATTTTCCAGTACCTTTTATACTATGGATGAGCTTGTTGACACTTGTAAACTGGACTTAATTTTTCTACCAGCATATTGATCTACCTTCACTTAAAGTAGACACTAATAGTCCTACCCACTTAGGAACAACATTACTCCACTGTAGAATTTAATTTAATGAACTTAATGTTACCTTTCCCCACCCCAGATTCCATGGGTCTGCACTTAGACACTGCAGTAGCTGACTTCCCAGGAGATATTAGTACACTTGGGTTTACTATATATGATTGAAAGTGTAATTTGGTGGTAGACCCAGTATGGCAGTACCCATGTAAGGGTTAATAGAATTAATAAATTCATTGATATGAACAACCTAACTTTTATGATAATATAATAAATATTAAGATTTAGTAAACTGTGTTGGGACATGGAGATTGTAAACAAGGTAGTAACTAGCACATGTTTTAATCATAATTTTTAATCACTTAAATGTTCGTAGTTTTGTGCTTTTGTTCATCCGTGTACCTATGGGGCAGAATTTATTTAGGTACATGTACACATTAACTTGTTCGTCCAATATTACCATCGCTTGGAATTTTACTGGTTATCTAGGATGTAAGATTCAGCATTATTTTTTGTAGGTAATTCTACTTGTACTAATTGTCTCCTTTGTAGTTTGACTGATAATATTTTATCTATTCATTTTATTCTTATTTATGTTATATTGCAGAAGGATGTAAGCAGCCTCGTACCACTTACATCACAGTCTTCTCACCTGCACCCTTTATTTACTGGTTCGTTTTCGTCTTTATTTACATATCCCCTGTAATGGTCTTAACTTTTGGCCTTGGTTCAAATATAATTCACCAATTGTAGAGATGGATAGACTTTGGTCAATTCCATTGCGGACAACTGGTGGTGGTCTCTACAATATTTCAGTAAGTACACCATTATAAGAACCCAACGCTTTTGTTTTTGGATAAATATTAACTAGCCCTATTTACGATATCATAAGTACTATTCTTTTTCTAGATATACTGAAATTTCTTGTCTTATTGTAGTACTAACTTCATTTCACTATTTAAAGGTTCCCCTTTTATATAGAAATAACCCGTAAATATTTCCCTAGACACTGCTAGTTCTCTCTTTTGCCTATCGACTTCAAAGCTCCATGCAGCAAGGTGATATGATTTTAATATATTGAACCTTTTGGCCTCTTCTCGAGGTCTTGTTCTTTCCTATTCCCTCTTCCCTTCATTTATTTTATTTTAGGCATTTGTATTCACACTAATGAAGCCCCATGTACTAGGTCAAATGTACTATGAAGAAGACGAATATTATTTTCGGAATTTCTTTTGTAAGTACCGACTAACATTGGAAGCAGAAATGGTCATAAGAAATGTTATGTCATGTTTTGTTTTAAAAAATAATCTACCAATGTGGTTCAATTTGTTTGTTTATTGATCAAAAGTTACACACACATACACACATATATATATACATACAAATATATGTGCATACATATATATATATACATATATATATACATACATATGTGCTTACATATATATATATATATATACATATATATAAATATATAATATAAATAAAATATATATTTATATATATGCATATATACATATATGTAAATACTTACATGTGTGTATATATATATATATATATATATATATATATATACTGCCTTTTACATTTTACACTTACTCTGTCTTCCTTAACTACATTTTCATTCCTAATACGCTTTCTGCCTCTCTCTTCCACTTTTTCGTTCTTTGGTTCTTTTTTTTTTT
>NC_068994.1:25334039-25336357 GCF_001194135.2 Octopus bimaculoides
AAGACAGTTCAGTATTCTCAATAAATGCACAAAAACCGTTTTGAGGGCTACATACTTTGTATTGTTGTTACTGGATTAGCTAAACAATTATGAGAATGGAACCAAGGGATAAGCCCCACTTTCCTGGGAATTACCGGGTGCATCAGTATATGGCATATATGGGTACAGGACGTATTTGATGTTGTTTCATTTTGTGATGTCCTGTACCCATATATGCCATATACTGATGCACCCGGTAATTCCCAGGAAAGTGGGGCTTATCCCTTGGTTCCATTCTCATAATTGTTTAGCTAATCCAGTAACAACAATACAAAGTATGTAGCCCTCAAAACGGTTTTTGTGCATTTATTGAGAATACTGAACTGTCTTACACAGGATCTTGTTTTTAGGAATTCCCAATAAGTTATGAATACCCAAATTGTGAAGCCAGTTATGTAATAACATGAAGTTAATTATCCGGTAGTAAGAATTCAAATAAATTCGCCCCGAAAAGGGCTTTAGTACATTCCCAGAGTATATAGAACTTAGGAGGAAATACTAATAAGGTATGTATACTAAAATTGTGAAGCATGTTATGTAATAACAGGCTAATCAGATATGAGATAATAACAATTCAAAGTAAATAACTCTGAAAAAAGCTTTTGTGCGTTCGCAGAGAATATTACCCTCAGTGGCGCTAGTGCTGGTATATTCATGAATAAGTCACTAACTGAAATAAGTGGATCTATTGTTTAGGAAAATAGTATTTACTTGTTCAAGCATTGTACTGGATAAATTGCGAAAATAACTCAAATAGTTCAAATACTAAGAAATATGCATACTCAATTTAATTTATACGAAATAATTTACGAATATGAATGGGTTATTTCCCTTGGATGTTTAAAAATAATATATTAGCTTTACGTAGTAGATATAAGAATCCCTTCCAGGGCCCCTATTATAGATTTTTTCAACAATCTAAATATGTCACTAGTTTTCCAGACTTGAGTTCTACTCATGTGGCAAGTTTCATCAAAATCGATAAAACATTGTAGGAGGATTTAGATAACAATGCTACAAACAAACACACACACAGATTCCCACATATGTAGTAGATATATACATATATATGTAAGTAGGAGTGGCTGTGTGGTAAGTAACTTGCTTAAGAACCACATGGTTCTGGGTTCAGTCCCACTGTGTGGCACCTTGGGCAAGAATAAGTACTAGGCTTACAAAGAATAAGTCCTGGGGTCGATTTGCTCAACTAAAGGCAGTGCTCCAGCATGGCCACAGTCAAATGACTGAAACAAGTAAAAGAGTAAAAGAGAGAGAGAGTATGTACACACACACACACACATCTATATATTTTGAAAAATTTCGTTATAGATATAAATATACCATAAACATAAAAAATGGAGAAAAAAGATGTTGAATCAAAATTTATACCTATAATGAAATTTTTCAACTATTATTTTCATATTCTTAATACTTGCTCTGGCTGATTTTTATGAATATGATGAATCTTTATTAGAAATCATTTTTTCTCTCTTTTTGGATCTCTCAAAAAGTTTGAATTGTTCTTTTTGAACTTATTTTTTCTCTTATCTTAATATATAAAGCTGAAGTTGTGTGTCTGTGTGAAGCCTTTTTAAAAGTTTATAGAAATCCACATTTTCCACTTTTTCGTAAAATTTTTTACATCAATGGAATTTTCTCGATGTGAACTTTCCAGTGCTTAAGTACATTCCCAGAGTATATTGAACTTAGGAGGAAATACTAATAAGGTATGTATACTAATTAGATTTTTAAAATTCCGTTTACTTTGTGTGATTTAAGGGAGATTTGGCTGTCGTTTCTAGCAACTTTTATATTTCTTCCCTTCTACCTGGAACAGCATTCTTACACACGCGCTCAACAGAGAGAGAAAGTGATACATGCAACGTCATAGATTAAACTATCTTCTCAGTATTCTTTACCTATTTTTCATAACATTGATACACAAAAAGACACACAACCACACATACATAATCTGTGACAACAACATACACATTACTCCCGTTCTCTATCTCCCCCTCTTCCTCTCTCGCTCTCTCAGACGCATACACGTGAAAGTAAACACAATCATTCACGTTCGTCAATGTGGCATAACTACAGAGTTGTACCCACCGACTTTGGAAGGTCATAACTTTCAGAAAAATGAATATATTTTTATAAAATTTTCTATGCATATATTATTTATTATGTAGATTCCGAATATACAAGAATTTTTGGTGAAAGTGTTTTGGGAGGGGGGTGGAGGACAATTTTCGGAAATTCCACTTAAATTCCTCTTAACT
>NC_068994.1:25336770-25336977 GCF_001194135.2 Octopus bimaculoides
TATAACTAATGTTCGTCAATGTTTTGTAAATATACCACGATTTTCACTAGGGTGTTAGGGTTAGGGTTTTAGGGTCAGGGTTAGGGTTTAGGGTTACGGTTAGGATTAGTGTTACGGTTACGGTTTTAGGGTTAGGGTTTAGGGTTATGGTTACGGCTAGGGTTAGGATTAGTGTTACGGTTACGGTTTTAGGGTCAGGGTTAGGGT
>NC_068994.1:25337077-25337343 GCF_001194135.2 Octopus bimaculoides
TTGGTCACCTAGGTAACGGAAACTATCAACTACTTCTAGTTTTTCCCCCTAGAATAAGACAGAAGCTGTTCTCTGCATGTTTTCAGTCTTTATTGCTCCTGAGCATTTGCCACACAAAAATTATCTTCCCAGTTAGCCTTCCATTGATATTGCTGCACTTCTTTTCTATCCATAGCTTACACTGGGTACATCTTATGGAGTTTCTACCTACGCATCTTCTACAGATTGAGCAGCGCCATCTACCTGAAGGGATTTGTGGTTTGTCT
>NC_068994.1:25337353-25345097 GCF_001194135.2 Octopus bimaculoides
TTGAAGGTTGTGCTTCACCACCTCATCTCAGGTCTTCCTGGGTCTACCTCGTCTGCAGATTCCCTCAACTGCTAAGATGTGACACTTTTTCACACAGCTGTCCTCATCTATGCGTAACACATGACCATACCAGCGCAGTTGTCTCTCTTGTACACCACATCTGATGCTTCTTAGATCCAACTTTTCTCTCAGGGCGCTTACACTCTGTCGCGTATGCCCACTAACATTACACATCCAGTGGAGCATACTGGCTTCATTCCTTGCAAGCTTACACATGTCCTCAGCAGTCATGTTTCACTGCCATGTAGCATAGCTGTTCACACATATGCATCATACAGTCTACCCTTTACTCTGAGTGAGAGGCCCCTTGTCACCAGCAGAGGTAGGAGCTCTCTGAACTTTGCCTAGGCTATCCTTACTCTAGCAGTTACACTTTCAGAGCAACCATCCCAACTACTAACTTGGTCACCTAGGTAACGGAAACTATCAACTACTTCTAGTTTTTCCCCCTAGAATAAGACAGAAGCTGTTCTCTGCATGTTTTCAGTCTTTATTGCTCCTGAGCATTTGCCACACAAAAATTATCTTCCCAGTTAGCCTTCCATTGATATTGCTGCACTTCTTTTCTATCCATAGCTTACACTGGGTACATCTTATGGAGTTTCTACCTACGCATCTTCTACAGATTGAGCAGCGCCATCTACCTGAAGGGATTTGTGGTTTGTCTGCCTTCCTACTTATTAAGACTTTGGTTTTAGCTAGGTTGACTCTCAGGCCCTTCAATTCTAATCCTAACTTCCACACCTGAAACTTCTCTAGTTCTGATAGTGACTCAGCAATTAGAACAAGGTCATCAGCATAGAGAGGCTCCCAGGGGCATCCTGTCTTGAATTCCTCTGTAATTGCCTGGAGGACTATGATGAATAGGAGGGGGCTGAGGACTGATCCTTGGTGGACCCCTACCCCTACTCGGAATTCTTCACTGTACTCATCGCCAACCTTCACCTTACTGACAACATCACTTTACATAGCTTGTACAGCTCTCACTAACCATTCATCTATCCCTAGTTTCCTCATTGATCACCAGATAAGGGATTGGAGGACCCCATCAAAGGCTTTCTCCATGTCAAGGAAAGCCAAGTACAAAGGTTTACCTTTGGCTAGGTATTTCTCCTGCAGCTGTCTTACCAGAAACATAGCATCAGTGGTGCTTTTTATCTAGCACAAACACAAACTGCATCTCATCTAGACTAACTCTCTCCCTAATTGGTGTCCGTTACTTTCATTACCTGAACCAAGAACTTGATACCTCTGTAATTATTTGTATCTAATGTGTCACCTTTACCTTTGTAGCAGTTGACTATGGTGCTGCTACACCAGTCATTGGGCATGACTCCTTCATGTGTCACCTGGTTGACTATACAGGTGACTAGACTATAGTGGACACCGCCAGATATTTTAAGCATCTCTGTGGTGATTCCTGATGGGCTGGGGGCTTTCCCTGTCTTCATACTCTTAATTGCTTTATATACCAAGTTACTGTCAATTCGGATAGCTGGTCCTTCTGTTGGGTCAACATTCGGCAAACTCTCTTTCTCCTATTCATTCTCTTCATTTAGCAACCTTTCATAGTGGCATCTCCAAGTTTCTCTCTATGCAGCCTCATTAAATGCAAGTGAGCTGTCATCCATGCGGACACATTTCTCTCCTATGACATCATGATTCTCTCTCATGCACTGTCTTGCAACACGAAACACCTCAAGTCTTTGGTCCTCACGATGCAGAACATTGGCAATTTTTTTCTTATCTGCTTCCCATCTGGCTAAATAAACCTGTCTCCTAGCTTCCCTTCTGGCAGTCTGATACAATTCCCTGCTACCACTGATCTTCCAGTCCTTCCAAGCCTGTTTCTTTTCCCTAATGGCCCTGTCAACTACATACCAGCGTCTTGGTATGTATACATCATAACATTTACGCAGCCTAAACTAAGAGTTATGCTTAGTGATAAATACTTATAATTAAATTATAAGTAACGAGATTATCATTATAGCTTTTAATTAAGAAACAATAATATTTGTTATAACTTACGATTGAAAACATTGTAAATAAAGATATAGTATAAATCACACTTCAACGACCTGTTAGATAAACCAACACATAAAATCTGCAAGAGGGTGTCATAAAATTGGTGTTTCTGTCCACCAGGTAACCCCAGCTGAGGGGCATAGGCCAAGATAATGGTTGCTAACTCATGATACAGCACTAATCTAATCTTAAGTATTCTATCACAGATTCTGACTACTTTAATTACCTTATCAACCCATTTCTCTACAAAAAGTATACTCATGCCTCCGATCCTGTCAGTGTTTTCTGCCCAGGATATCTTGTACCTCTGTTCTTTGCCTGTGAGGAACTTATCAGAACCTCCTCTCCACCTTACTTCTTGGATGCAGCACACATCTACACGTCTCCGTTCAAGCATCTCAGCAATCTCACCAGACCTACCTTTCAGTGTGCCCACATTGAGTATGCCAACCCTGAGGGTGTGGGAGGTGTGGATCTGTGAGACCCTGGGATGGGGGACAGCAGCGTCATGTACCTGAAAAGAAAGCTCGCATTTGGCAGACTTATGTGCGTACAATAGTCTTCAACCTGCATACATCACACCAATATTTTTATGTGCTATATGATCGCTACCTTACATAGGAGATAAACCCTAAGTAGAGATGGGGGGGGGGCATTAAGCCTTTAGAAGTGTTCATGGAAGACATCCGATAGAGGTCAGATGATAGACTTCCGGTACAGGTGGTAGAGATGGGAGGGCAGGAACACCACGAAACAGCAGAAACTCAAGTTGCCGGTGTCAGAGAATATTATGGTATATATGTATATATATATATATGTACATATGTATCATCCTCATCATCATCATTTAACGTCCGCTTTCCATGCTGGCATGGGTTGGACGGTTTGACTGGGGACTGGTGAGCCAGATAGCTGCACCAGGCTCCAATCTGATCTGGCAGAGTTTCTACAGCTGGATGCCCTTCCTAACGCCAACGACTCTGAGAGTGTAGTGGGTGTTTTTATGTGCCACCAGCATGAAGGCCAGTCAGGTGGTATTGACAACAGCCACGCTCAAATGGTGTCTTTTATGTGCCACCTGCACAGGAGCCAGTCCAGCGGCACTGGCAACGACCTCGCTTGAATGTTATTGTTTACGTGCCAACGGCACCAGTGCTAGTAAGGCGAAGCTGGTAACAATCATGCTCGAATGGTGCTTTTTACGTGCCACGGGCACAGGGGCCAGTCAGTGGCTCTGGCAACGATCACGCTCAGATGGTGCACTTAGCGCTCCACTAGCACAGATGCCAGTCATGCGGTGCTGTCATCGAATTTGATTTCGATTTCACTTGCCTCATATATGTGTGTGTGTGTGTGTGTGTCTGTGTGTATATAAATGTATGTGCATTTTTTCAATGTTTACAAATAACACGGAAAAAAATAATAAATAGTTACCAGGGTAGCAAAATTTTTCATAAGTGCCAAGGATGTAACAGCCTACTTATAAAGGTAGAAATTCCAGGTTTTGGTGAAATGTTTTGGATCACATAGGTAAATGAATAAAAGGTGCTATTCAAATCTTTATACTTCCGACATATTTTTCGAAGAAAACATTGGTATTATTCCAGAAGGAATAAAATGATGTAAAACAATGCAATCTTCTCATCAGGGAAGAAAAGAGAAACAAAACTCATAAATAAGACATTTTAACTGAATGTGATTACTGCATATATGATGAAGGGAATGCTGGTAAGTTATTTTTTAAAAAAGCCATTAATAGATACAAAAGCACCATTCGAGTGTGGGTTGATGCTAGTGCTGCTTGACTGGCTCCTGTGCTGGTGGCACATAAAATGCACCATGCAAATGTGGTCGATGTCCCTGCCCCCTGACTGGCTCCCATGCCAGTGGCATGTAAAAAACACCCACTACACTAACGAAGTGGTTGGAGTTAGGAAGAGCATCCAACTGTAGAAACCTTGCCAGATCAGATTGGAGTCTGGTGCAGCCTACTGGCTTGCCAGTACTCAGTCAAACAACCAACCTATGCTAGCATGGAAAGTGGATATTAAATGATGATGATGACATGCATATACATATATATACAAACATATACATACTATACATACATATATATGGACAGACACACATATATATACACATACATACATATATATGTATGTAGGAATCTTGCAGGCGTGAAGTGGATTCGATCCACTATACGCCAATTTGAATCAACACTGCATCAGAACTTTTCCCACGGTGGAACAACGGTTTTCGAAGCGGTGTCTCCACCACTTGACCCTTTTCTGACCTCTTCTACTCCATCTAGAATAGAGATAAACAAGACCGCCAGCTAAATCCTTTGCCCTCACTACCCTGCTTCATGGCTATAAAAACAGGAGATCTCCAAGCAAACTTCCTCTTTTTAGTCACCAGCGGTGATGCCTCGACAGCTTGGTCGCTGGTCGGTGGCGACTGGACATCTAGAACCATGGACACAAGCAGGCATACGAGACCGCATCCTTTTCTCTTTAACACTACCATCTCTCTCTATATATAAATACTACTATGAGAAAGTGTACATACAGATACAGGCCGAAATTCTTTGCTCAGCATGCTTTACGTACAAACTGTTGTACTACTACACTGGCCTACCCGTCATGGTATGGCAACACATAAAGTAACGGTAAAAATAAATATTTCTACAAAAATGTTGATCATCTTCATCGATCATCTCATAACTGTTACAATTGGTGACCCTCCAACGTTAACATCTCTCATAACCGTTACATGTATATGTATACATACATATACAAATATATACATACATATACATATACATGTATATATATGCGAGTAAAAATAAATACAAAAGAGGTGGTTTTTTTGTATGATTGTGTATAGAGGAATATATTATTTTGTTTAAAAGAGTTCCAACACTGTCTGTTTTTTATGTTTTATTTATATTCCTGCAGAACCAATGTGGGGTATAGAATATGGAATATACAATATATAATATAATATACAATATATAATATAAAATAAAATAAAAATGGATGGCACCATGAAAGAAAGTATTGAATGTAGATGAAATATTGAGTGTTCAATATAAATATAAATATATAAAGGTGACTCGAGTTTCAGGGCTATTTCCCTTCGTCATGGCCGGTATGACAGACTTTAACAGACTGTAATAAGTTGGCTGGTTTTCTGTCTTTTATACCAATTCCATATATATGTATATATACATACATACATATATGTATATATACATATATATACAATGCACTACTGAACAATACACAGCATGGCTTCCGTCCAAGAAGAAGCTACCTCACACATCTCCTACAGCACTATGACTGGATTTTGAAGCAGCTGCTTGACCATTCAGATGTCAGTGTGATACACCTTGACTACATAAACGCATTTGATAAGGTAGATCATGGCATGATAAGTCATAAGCTACATGACCTTGGCATTGCTGGTAAACTGGGAGAGTGGCTGCATGACAACGTTAAGGTATGTTACTCCTGCTTAGACAATTTCGCTTGTAACATCACATGCTACAAAAGACGCAAACACACAACTTAACAGCCTCCAATACACATCCCAACTTGTAACTCTCCAAATCCTACCGACAGCCCAATGAAAAAGTCTTGCCTCTCAAGGTCTGTGCCCTGTGGAGCCACAGGCATGTCAGCCAATGACATGAAGGAAGATATACACAGAAAATGCAATTCTTCAGGTGCAAGGGTAAATGAAACACCACGCTTTGTCTCATTTCATCTGCAGACTCCATCGGAACACCTTCCTCAATATCGAATAAAGTATCATTCACAAGGTTCCACCATATTCATGTAGAGATTGCATTGTCAACTCTACATACAAACTCCACAACCTGCAGTTTGAATTATCTTAAGATGTCACCTGAGGTATGCCCTCTTAATGAACTTGAAGCCACTAGCAGCCGACAATCTAGAAGTCAGATAGTTGCAGCCAATGGTGCCCTTTCTGAGGAAACTCAAATCCTAAGTGGCATCCCCCAAGGAACTGTTCCAGGGCCATTACTGTTCATAATAGCCTTCTTAGACATGCCCACAGACACGTGGACAGCCACTGTCACTAGTTATGCTGATGGCACAAAATTATCACAAGCAATAAAAAACCAAGATGATGTCACAAGCTTACAGTGGGACCTAAATTCAATATACAAGTGGGCTGAAATATACAACATGCAATTTAATGCTGGAAAATTTCAAGCACTGCACTATCAACTCACAAATACAGTACAATCTACATAAACAGGACCCGAAGTCACTACAATCCCAGAGTCACAGGCAGTGAAAGACTTAGGGATCAGTATGTGCAATGATGCATCATTTTATATGCACATTAGCAAGATGGCAGCAAAGTGCAGACAACTGGCAGGATGGATACTGAGGTCCCTCAAGACAAGAGACCAAGAAACTATGTTGACTGTGGAGAACCCTTGTTCTCAGCTGCCAGGACTACTGCTCGCAGTTATGGTCACTACATAGTGCCAAACTAACAGCAGAGCTTGAAGCAGTTCAATGCCACTACACTAAAAAGATTCAAACAGTGCAGTGGATGAACTACAAGGATAGGCTGAGAAAACTACAGTTCTACTCCCTGGGGGCAAAGGCATGAGAGATATGCAATAATATACATATGGAAAATCCTAGAAGGGCTAGTACCTAACTTTGGCATTGAGTGTTATACAAATGCCAGAACTCTGGCTGCCATTGTATTGTAGTAAAGGTACCATCCACTCCATCTAAATTCAGGACCAGGTACTGCAATAGTCAAGGGTTCAATGGTCCACAGCTCTTCAATGCCCTGCCACAAAAATTAAGAAATTTGGATAAGGTGGAAGTAGATGTCTTCTGAAAGGAACTAGATGTCCTCCTCTCCACAGTACCAGATGAACCAACAGCTCGACATGAGGTACAGACGAGGGCAGCGGAATCAAATTCCTTTATACACCAAATGTACCAACAGCAGGGACAAACGCACATACAGGAGTGGTGATGTGAAGCACCTAGACTAAGGAAGTCAGAAAGACCATGGTGGTGCTCCAGCATGACCACAGCTGCATGGCTGAAATGAGTAAAAGAGTATATATATATATATATATATATATATATATATATATACACACACACACACACACACACATATATACATACATACATATATATTATTTATTACACCGGAGTAAGCACATAAATGTGAAACAAGGTGGAAAAGAAGAGTACTCAAATACCAGAGGTAGAGTAATATACTTTATTTAAAAGCAGCAGAAATATAACAAAAGCTGTAACTCAGAGTTTCATGTTCCTGTTCGTCAGGCAGTTTTGTTATGTGTGTCTGTACATATACATGTATATATATGTATGTATAGTATGTATATGTTTGTATATATATTTATATATATGTATATGCATGTCATCATCAACAAAACTGTCTGACAAATGGGAATGTGAAACTCAGAGTAACAGCTTTTGTTATATTTCTGCTGATTTTAGATAAAGTATATTATTTATCATATATATACACCTGCTTGTTGTTTATACACTTGTCTTCATCTTTTGTTTTTCTGTAAATTTCAACTATATATATTATATATATATATATATATATATATATATATATATAT
>NC_068994.1:25345799-25348666 GCF_001194135.2 Octopus bimaculoides
CAGTCCAACGTAACTGGTGCTTGTGCACCATTGCCTCAATACTCAAGATATCAGCTGTCCTCAGGATCTGTATGTCTGGAATCTTTGAGGTCCAGCCAACATTGAGAATGTGGCTGAGACATCTCTGATGAAAGCGTTCAAGGACCCTTACCTGACGTTTGTACAGAGTCCATGTTTCACACGAGTAGAGGAGCGATGTCAGTACACATGCACGGTACACAGCAACTATTTTTTGCCTTGCGATGCCATGCTGGGACCAGACATGAGACTGAAGAGACCGGAAGGAATTAGTTGCTCTCTGCAACTTGAAACATATTTCCTCATCCAAGGAGCAAGAACGGCTGAGTGTGCTGCCCAGGTAGACAAACTTGTCTACTACCTTCAGAAATGTTCCTTCAACCAAGATAGCTGATTTCACAAATGGATTTCCTGGTGCAGGCTGGAACATTACAACAATCTTGTCCAAGCTGATGCCAAGTCCAAATGCCTTGCAAGAAGCAGAAATGCAATTCATGAGTATTTGCATGTCATCCACTGTATGAGTGACTAAGTCACAGTCATCTGCATAAAGGAGGTCATGAATAATAGACTGGAGAACCTTTGAATTGGCAGCAAATCGGCGAAGATTAAAGAGGCGGCCAGAAGATCGATATCTGACATATATTCCCAGAGAGCTAACCTTAGTATGAGTAAAAGCAGCAGCAAAGTACAAAGAAAAGAGAGTTGGGGCAAGGATGCAACCTTGCTTGACACCATTCTCTACAGGAATGGGTCCCGCCATGCCACCACCAACATTGACCCAAGCATCCATCCCATCATGCAATGATTTAATTATAGATATAAAGTGATCCGGACATCCAAGTTTGCCAAGTATTTTCCATAGAAAGGCCCTATTTACAGTATCAAAGGCCTTTGTTAAATCAATGAATACCTGGACAAGATCCATATTCTGCTCATAGCACTTCTCCTGCATCTGTCTTGCTGCGAAAATCATATCCATTGTCCCTCTACCAGATCGGAAACCCCATTGAGATTCAGATAGGACATCATTTACGAGACACCCATTCAGATAGGTAAGAAGAATATTTGCCAGAACCTTGCCAGAAGCTGATAGTACAGCAATACCTCTGTAGTTACCACATATTGTTCTGGCACCTTTTCCTTTATATAGAGGAAGAATAATTGCATCCTTCCAGTCCTTAGGGATTGCACCATCCCTCCAGACTGCACTAATAAGTTCATGAAGGGACTATATGATGTAATTACCACCAAATCGCAAGACCTCAGCACAAATTCCATCCTTTCCAAGTGCCCTACCAAGATTCAATTCACTTATTGATGTCATTACTTCATCTATTGAGGGAGAAGAGTCTAAGGAGCCAATGATAGGTCTTTGTTGCATAGTATCAATCACTGTTTCATCCACAACTGACTCATGGTTCAGGAGTTCAGAGACGTGTTCGATCCAGCGACCTGTGATTTCTGTTGATTTAGTAAACAGGGTGGAAGACTCCTTGGAAAGCAAAGGAGCTGATGTGGAGCTCTTAGGCCCATAAGCTCGCTTCATAAGATGGTAAAGCTTCTTGCTGTCATTTGCATCAGCAGCAGCCAGAACATCATGAGCAAGATCCTCCCATCAAGTGTTCTGCATCTTCCTGAGAGATCGCTGCAGTAGTGATTTTACACTGTTATAGTGGGAAAGTGCTAGACTTCGCTGCACAGTAGACAGTTCTCTGTGTAGCAATACACTGTGAGCATGGCGCTTTACCAGCAATAGTCGCTGAACTTCAGCATCATTCTCGTCAAACCAGTCTCTGTGTCTGGCAGTAACATATCCCAGGGTTTCGGCTGCACATTGTAGAACGTGGTCTCGAAAATCCTCCCATGCTGCAGCAGTTTCAATGCTGGACAAGCGAGTCTGAAGTTCTTTCCTAACCACAGCATCATATATCTTGTGGACATTTAGACGGTGTGGAATGCTGACTGGTCCTCTTCTCTCTTTTACTCTAATTACCATTCGGAACTTTGCTCACACCAGACTGTGGTCTGTCCAGCATTCCGATCCATGGAAGAACTTGACATTACAAATGTCATAAATGTTGCGCTTGCGGATGATGACATAATCCAGCAAATGCCAAACTTTGGACCTTGGATGCATCCATGTTGTTGTGTGATCACATCTGTGCATAAAATGAGTGCTTGCGATGTAAAGTCCATGTTCTTCGCAAAGCTCCAGTAGCATGAGACCATTGCTATTCATTTTCCCTATTCCAAAACGTCCTAGAAAGTTCCATGTTTGCCAGTCTGTTCTAACTCTGGCATTAAAATCCCCCAGTAGAATGACTTTATCAGAATTGAGGATTTTTCTAAGTATGGCTCTCAGCTGGGTATAAAACATTGTTTTATCTTCATCACAGCTAGTCAAAGTAGGCACTTATTAAAGTAGCAAACTGCTTACTTTTCAAGTGCAATCGTAGCGTCATTATACATTCATTTATAGGAACAGGGAGCTCTTCCAACTTCTTAAGGATATCAGATCGGGCTGCAAAACCAACACCAGCCTCTCTGCACTCCTCCTTCTGCCTTCCTTTCCAAATAAAGGTGTATCCACCTCCTACTTCCTCAAGCTGACCATCACCTTCTATACGAGTCTCTGAGAGTGCAGCTATATCAATTTTATAACGGTTCAGCTCACGAGCAACAAATGCAGTGCGTCTTTCAGGCCTACAATCACTCTTGTTGTCCAACAGAGTGCGCACATTCCAACATGAAATGTTTAAGTTCCATCCAGATTTTATAAATAAAAGACTCTTTGTTTTTCGAGTGCAGGATGGACATCCGTCAGTCGCGCTAAACTGACCAGATAT
>NC_068994.1:25349075-25351565 GCF_001194135.2 Octopus bimaculoides
ATGTCCAATGCCATTCCCCGCATATTTGGTTTTATATCAGAGTGACCTTCTCCTAGAGACATGCTTCAACAAAAGCTGAGGGGCGCCTCACTCCCGGTGGTCTTTCAGCACGCCGGACACCATCCCGGAATTTCTGCGTACCCGTGCTATTGCTAGATAGCCATTGAGCCTGCACTAGGTCCATCCGAGCTTTCAACAGGTCTTGTTTTTAATCCTGCTGGGTTTCTAGCAACCCTCCTCACCAGGGTAGCCTGGTGGGGGTGCCAGTTTAGTTGCTGGCAACCCGACCATGCAACAGGTTGTACTGGATTACATGTTACCAGTAGCACTTATGAGAGCCTGATACGTGACCTGACATATGTTTTTATGAGGAGCTCAAACTTTTGAGAGAAAAGATTACATAACAATTAATAGTCAATGAGGAAACTGAAGTCATAAGAGAGAGAAGGAGAGGGAGATAAAAAAAAGAAACAGATATCAAAAGCAAGAGTATATGATAATAAAAGAGAAGTAAAACAGAGAGTCTGAAGGAAGTAGAAGTGAAGAAGTGAAGGTTATATAAAAACAAAATTTTTTAAATATATATTTGACACACACACACACACACAGTTATGACTATGTGGTTAAGAAGCAACTATATAATTTCAGGTTCAGTCCCACAGTGAGGTAATTGGGTAAGTATCTTCTACTGTAGCCCCAAGCCAACCAAAACCTTGTGAGTAAATGTAAGAGGTAGAAACTAAAAAGTCTGTGGATGGAGGGACAGCTGTGAATGTGAACATTTAATATAGTGCTTTTCATGAAAACTGCTGAGCTATGGATGGTGATGTTTGTTGACATTTCACTGTCAACAAATTGTCCAGTAACTCTGCAGTATGCTATGGGAAAATGGACATAAAATAAATGAACAAACATACATAAAATACATACATTGATATATGCATATAAATGTAGAGGCATGTAATGTGCATACAGAGAAGTGCCAAAAGATCTAAGTAGAAAGAAAAAGTCAAATATCAAGACCAAGAATATGGGCAGAAGTAGCGAAAGTTGATCTTAGGATGCTGAACATCACAAAAAAGGTGATAAAAAACACAACAAATGGTATTACTGTGTTCAAGGGGATCCATCCAACCCATGTAATGGTGGAAAAGCAGACATAATAATCATGTCTATATGTGTGTGTGTATTAATATCAAACAGTGAGAACAAGTGCTTAACATTGCATTGGTGTGTGTATGCGTCCGTGCTTACACACATAGGTGTATGTGTGCATGACACTAAATGATTCACAGAATGAATATATATACAAATTTATGAGTGTACGCATAAACTTACAAATATACAGTCCGATGAATTTCAACAATATGTGTAGAACACGTAAAGTTCCACAATCAGGCACACACCTATATATGCAAGTACAAACTACTAAATATGCATAATACCGGTATGGTTAGTTATATGTGAGTAAGCACATAAAACTCAAACTTAATCCAAAATGGAGATAAACACCAATGTTTCAAGGTACAGATTTGAATAAATGTTGAGAGACATCTCTCCCAACACTACCATTCGTTTCACCCCACAAATAAAGTATATATATATATATATATATATATATATGAGAAGATTTGTTATAGGTATAAGAATATACCATAAACAAGTATAAAAAAATGGAGACAAAATGTTGAAACAGAAATAGATTTGTTATAAAACTGGATTCAATGAATACATACGTATACATAAATATACACACACACTCATACATATATATGTATAGGGAGAATTCACAAAAAAACAAAAGACGAAGACAGGTGGTGTAGAAAACAAACAGATGTATTAGTATAATGCTCAGGAATTGAAAAAGTCTTTAATATTTTGAGCCTACGCTCTTCCACAGAAAGAAATAAGGAGAGAAACAAGCAGAGGAAAAGAAAACAGAGCAGAGAAAAAATGTGTGTAGTAGCTAGCAATCTATATGTGTGTGTGTATGTATGTATGTATGTATGTATATATATATATATATATATATATATATATACACACACACACACACATACACATACCCATATGCATACATGTACACACACGAACTAAGAACAAACACACTATACATTTACATATATACACACATATACATACACATACATATATATTGTATCCTATTTTATTTTTATTTTCATCTAATTTTGCTTCATCTTATTAAACTTTTTTGATGTCCTTCAAAAGATTCTTCACTGAGAATGACAATGCATAAATAAAATTTTTAATTTTATTTTAATTTTTATTCTTAATTTTAATTTTTTATTTTCAATTATAATTATAATCACTATGATTTAAATCTTTTCTTACATTTTTGCATTGTTTTTTTGAAACATATGTATGTATTGAATTCAGTTTTATAAAAAATCTATTTCTGTTTAAACATCTTCTCTCCACTTTTTTATACTTGTTTATGGTATATTCTTATACCTATAACGAATCTCCTCA
>NC_068994.1:25351792-25352528 GCF_001194135.2 Octopus bimaculoides
ACCTTATAGCACATAAAGATTGGGTAGTATATGAAGGTTGTAGGTATTGTTTTGTTTATGAATTCTGCCAAATGCAAGCTTTCTTTTCAGGTTCACGACACTGCTTACCCCCATCCCATGGTCACACGGGCCCACTCCTCTGACACCCACTCCTCCCACACTGTCACGATTGGCACGCTGAAAGGTAGGTCTGGTGAGATTGTTGAGATGCTTGAATGGCGACACATAGATCTGTGCTGCATCCAAGAAGTAAGATGGAGAGGAGGTTCTGCGAGGTTCCTCACAGGCAAAGAACACAGGTACAAGATTTTCTGGGCAGGAAACACTGACGGGTCGGGGGCATAGGAATACTTCTAGCAGAGAAATGGGTTGATAAGGTAGTCGAGGTAGTTAGAGTACTTAAGATTAGACTAGTGCTTCATCATAGGCTAGCTACTATCATCTCAGCCTATGCCCCTCAACCGGGGCTACCGGATGGTCTGAAAGACCAATTCTATGACACCCTCTTGCAAACTACCTCGTCGACAAGAGACAGGGACCTTCTCTTTGTGGCTGGTGACTTCAATGGTCATGTCGGACGTCGTGCTGGAGGCTTCCATGGCATACATGGAGGCTATGGCTTCGGTTCCCGCAATGAGGAGGGAACCAGACTGCTGGAGTTCTGTGATGCAACCGATCTTATGGTTTGCAATACCAACTTCAGGAAACCTGCCTGTCACCTAGTCACCTACCGATC
>NC_068994.1:25355349-25364933 GCF_001194135.2 Octopus bimaculoides
ATTTTCGAGCGAGATCATTGCCAGTGCCCCTGGACTGGCTCTTCTGCGGGTGGCACATAAAAGACACCATTTTGAGTGTGGCCGTTGCCAGTACCGCCTGACTGGCCCTCGTGCGGGTGACACGTAAACGCACCCACTACACTCTCTGAGTGGTTGGCGTTAGGAAGGGCATCCAGCTGTAGAAACTCTGCCAAATTAGATTGGAGCCTGGTGTTGCCATCTGGTTTCACCAGTCCTCAGTCAAATTGTCCAACCCATGCTAGCATGGAAAGCGGACGTTAAACGATGATGATGATATATATATATCTTCACACCCCAGAATTCTCCCTCCAACACCCCCTCCCCACACTGTATGTATGTATGCATATCATTATTCAGTTTATTTCAAGACTTCTTGGCAATAGAGAAAGAACTGGTTTCTAACTTAGATCCAAGGCTCCTTCATTGGAATTTCAACATCAACAACAGAGTATTTTTGTATGTATGTATTTATGTATCTTTACGTGCATGTATGTATGTACAGAATCATGTCCTACATGGGCATTTAGGCCACCCAGAAATACAAGTTATCATTCTTATTAACAGTTCTCAGATCATTATAAAAGCTTAATGGTAAAGCACTTGACACGTAATCACAGGGATGTGAGTTTGAGTCTCATGGCTGGCCGGTAACGTATTTTTCTGCAATGTATGGATAATTTATCCTGTTCACGCTATTTTACTAGCATTACCACGCGTTTGAGAATAAAAATATTTATTTCTGTATCTTTCAATACATCTCAACGCTTCTAAAACAGACTTTGTTTGTTTACTTTCATCGTAAATTGTATTATAAAAGCTGTTTATTTCATCCAAGGGGACTGACTAGTGTTGGCACATAAACACTAATCACTGTCATGAGTTGTTTTGAGTTAAGTTGCAACTGTAGCATCATTAAGGGTTCAGAGAAACTATGTGTAAGCTCTATCAAATGCTGCACCAAGTTTCTTTTTAACAGCAAGACCAACACCAGCTTCTGATGTAGATTGACTGACCTCCCCTAGTAAAATAAGATGTTGGCAGACACTGGTTCTTTTACTTGGTTGTCATTAGAAAGCCATGTTTCTGAGAGTGCAACTATATCAAGATTATATCAAGACAACTGGATCTTTTCCGTTTGGCTTTCATTTTTCAATTCCTTTAATTTTGTTCCAACTGATTTCAAATTTGGTGTGTTGATGTAGTTCTGTATGTGAATTATTGAAATGAAATTCAATTTTGCCATAAATTAATAAAAAGTTAAAGTTTGCAAATTTTGGGTAATTTTAGCCAATTGGAAGCCACAGACACATTGGTGCCTGTTCCCATAGTAACAAGTAAAGTTGTTGTTTGCTTAACATTATAACCACTGCAAGTCAATATTCTGAACTTTTGTTTTTGAACTTGCTCTACAAAAAATGTATTGTTTTTTCAAATTTGGTATATTGATGTAATTTAACCCAAACTTTAAATTTTAATTCTAACCCTAAGCCCTAACTCTAACCCTAAGCCCTAACTCTAACCCTAAGCCCTAACTCTAACCCTAAACCCAACCCTAGTGTATCTCAAACTTTCGTTTTTGAATTTTCACTATCAACTGTTTACAGTAGGATAATGTAGTTTTTTTTTTTTTGTAATTTAACCTACAGTTTGTTTTCTTGTAAGTTTTTGTAAAAAAAAACTGAGAATTTCTCAGTTTTATATTTTCTGTTCTGCTTCACATGACTTTATTCATTTAAATTTATTAAGACTTCAAAACTGCTCACAACTTTCATCATCATAATATATTGCTTTCATTTTGTTTAATAAAAGTTATCACACAGAAAATGCCTATTTCTAAATCTTATTTCCCAATTGGTTAAATATACTCAAACTTCAAACCTTTTTAACATTTTTCTAAAATTTTTCTGGAACAAGCGAATAACAACATCAGATTCAGCATGAAAAATTACATCAATATACCAAATTTAAAAATTTTCACTTAATTTTAAAATTTCAAAAAGTGAAAGCCAAACAGAAAAGATCCAGACAATTTCCTACATCTAAAAGCAGTATGGCACTCTCCTTACCAAGCAGGCTTGATAAGTTGCCAGTTTAGGCACCAACTGTCAGATCACGTGATAGGTTGTACTGGGTTACATGTTACCAGTAGTAGTAAGAGTGACCTGAAACAATGTGGCTTTCGCCAGATTAAAGTACAACTGATACAATTTTTACAGCTTGACAGGTTCAAAAGAAGTGCAGAGAACAACTTGATCTGTGCCAGTGTTTCATCAATTTTACCAAGATTTTTGACATTGCACAAAGTCCAACTCTTTGGCATGTTTGGAAAAGTTCACAGGGTTTATTCAATCTCCCTATGATAACATGAAAGCATGGATCTGTCTATGATGAACTACTAAAACCTATCTCAGATGAATCTGGTGTCAAACAGAGTGAAATTCTGGTTCCTACATTTTTCACCATCTTCTTTGTTATTGTTACCTTGCAAGCTTTTGTGCATAGTGATGCTACTTTGTGGATAGTGATCTGTTTCTGTAGAACAGGAAAATTTGAAACATGTGTTGTTTTACTGCAGTAACAAATATTTCATGGTTCTCATTTGTGATCTCTGCATTTCTTTGATGCTGATGACTATCTTAGGAAGACCTGCAGCACTTGATGAACTTTCAGCCATGTGTGATGAGTTTGATTTATGATCAGTCTTAAGAAGACTGTAAACATGCTACAACCAGCACCAAGCAATTCATATGTCCCACCATCAATATATGTCAAGAGCAAAAAGTCAAAAGTCATGGATATGTTTGTCTAACTTGGTAGCACACAAGCTACATTTAATACACTTGACAAGGAGCCAGTTATAGACTTTCTAAGGCGTATGATGCCTTTGACTTTCAAAGGCCTGTGATACCTTATATCAAGGCTCTGGTCACAATTGGACAACAAAGCAGCATTGAAAGTTGAGGCATATCAAACATGTCTTAACAGTGCTGCTGTATGGAAGAGAGACCAGCACAACCAACCTCAAGAATACTCAATGTCTCGAGTGATTCCACCAGTGATGCTTTCATAATATTCTGTCAGTGATTTCATGCACTTGATATGAAAGTATTGCACTGGGCAAAAATGATAGGCATCGAGTCCATGATTATGAAACACCAACTGAGACAGTCTAGTCATCTTGTCTGTTTGAAGGACACCCACATGTACCAGATAGGGAGTTGTGGAAAAATCTGATTGCTACTGTTATTAAAGAATTTGAGAAGAACAATGTTGTGTACACTGAATGGAAATGTGCTGGTGAATAATATATGGAGGACATGAACCCTCTCCCTGAGAAGGGTGCAAAAGAATCTTTTTCCATGTGACCAGTGTAGTCATGTCTGCTTCTCAAAGGCAAGCCTACTCAGCCACAAGCATAAGCATGTTCTCTCATGCACCTTGTGCAGCAGAGGGTGTGTAGATTGGCCAGTGGACTCACTTGATATTGCAAGTCCCAACATCTAGATGGTTGGGCTACTGCTAGGTGGAGGTGCTGACTTGTGGTCGGTGTAGAATGACTTACTCTTTTACTTGTTTCAGTCATTTGACTGCGGCCATGCTTGAGCACCGCCTTTAGTCGAGCAAATCGATCCCAGGACTTATTCTTTGTAAGCCTAGTACTTAATCTATCGGTCTCTTTTGCTGAACCGCTAAGTTACGGGGACGTAAACACACCACCATCGGTTGTCAAGCGATGTTGGGGGGACAAACACAGACACACAAACATACACGCACACATACATATATATATATACATATATACAACAGGCTTCTTTCAGTTTCTGTCTACCAAATCCACTCACAAGGCTTTGGTTGGCCAGAGGCTATAGTAGAAGACACTTGCCCAAGGTGCCAAGCAGTGGGACTGAACCCGGAACCATGTGGCTGGTAAGCAAGCTACGTGGGTTTCTTGC
The DNA here is from genome assembly GCF_001194135.2 of Octopus bimaculoides. Lineage (NCBI taxonomy): Eukaryota > Metazoa > Mollusca > Cephalopoda > Octopoda > Octopodidae > Octopus > Octopus bimaculoides. Next base: position 25,359,324 of record NC_068994.1, read on the forward strand.
AGGCCTTAAGAGCCATATGAGACATCATCAATGATGGGGAAACCAAATAGGAGTTGTTCGTGTGTGTGTCTGTGCCTATCTGTCTGTCTCTATTATGTAGGGTTTCAACTATCAATCAACTAGAGTCAATAAAATATCAAGGAAATATTCAGATCATTAACTGCAGCTCCTAATAATTATTGTCATATTTATCTTACAACTGGTGAACACTTGTTAAAGCTTCCCAATGGACCAATAATTGGCAACAAGGAAGTATCTGTGACTTAGTGAAAAATATATAGTGCAATGGATTTCTTTCAAAGAACATTAATTTTTCAGTTTTCTTACTGATATTTACATCCTTCACCAATATACATTGATCAAAGTTACACACACATATGAATGTATGTGATTACAGACATGCAAGTGTGTGTGTGTGTGTGTGTGTGTATATATACACATCTGTAAATACAGAACAATGAAATGAGTGCTCAACACTACATTGGTGGATATATAATTCACAAATAAAGAAAAAAAATATATATATATATGTATATATATATATACACACACGTATATACACTGCATGTATATCAGTTACATAATATATACACTGCGTCCCTGTGTTGAAAGAAGCAACTAAACTGGTGACAGGAAGGGCATCCAAGCATAAAACTCTGCCTTAGAAAACCCATCCAATCCATACCAGCATAAAAAAGTGGACATATGATGATGACATAATTCTTATATTCATGTTAGAAATCATTAACATTGGTGGAATACCAAATAAAATATAATGTTTTGTTACATTCTGACTTTCAGTCCTGTCAAGATCAATAATGACTTTCGTCCTTATAAAGTCAATAAAATATAACCCATTCCACTGATATACAGCTATTTATCTAATCATATGTTCCTTATCACAAAAGTTTCTGGTCTTGTGCCTATAGAAAATTCAGAATGGATTGCTGTGAAATTTACATTTATTAGTCCAATGTTTGAAAGAAGTAAGACTGGAGTCAATTTTATTAACTTCTCTTATAAATTTGTGTTCAAGTTAAAAGTTAGCTAAATTACTATTATTTCATGATCTCTATACCTGATAATGTTGCACTGGGTGACCTTTAAGAATTACCTAGAAAATGCATATGTATGTCCAGTAGGTGAGAAGAAAAAGAGATAGAAAGATGAAAAATGGCATCTAATTACCTTTTGTTGCAGAAGAAATGCTACTGGAGACATTATAGTGGACTTGGTAGAGGAAGATGTTCTTAACAAACTCTGTAACAAATGCTTGCAGACTTGATGAACTAAAAATAAGAAGGTACATGTACACATACAAATAGGCACAGTACAACTTTGTTTATAATACACATACAAATAATTCCATGTCATTTTAACAATTTTCTCTGTTGACAGGAGGGTTGGACGGGTAAACGTGTTGAACTTGTCAGGCCCAACTACTTGTGTTCTTCTCATACCACTTTTTCCCATGCTACTACTTTCTTCCTAAGCCATATATTACAAGCCCAGATCTGCACAGTCAACATGAAGTGTTGTTAAGGCACAGTTGTGTTATTTCATATGTAAAACCAAACATCCTCTCACCTGACCAAACTATCACTCTTTCATATGTGTATTATATTTAGAACATCACATTTTCAGCCATACCACAACAATTGTCTCTCCAGCTCATACCCAACTTCTCTCTTTTTACTTGTGCACTTGTGTTCTTTTACAAATTAACATTAAACCTTTAACAAATCATACTCTTGCAAAGAAACAAACTCTGTTGCCAATAGTTCTGCTTGTTTAAATATTACAGTTAAGGTCAACAACAGAGGTAAACACCTTCCTTACTTTAGATCAGGGGTCGCCAAAGGGGATCCGAGAGACTCTCTAGGGGTCGATGAGCAATTACAGGGGGTTGATGATAGCCAAGGGGTTGAATGGGGATCAGCATGCGAAAGACTATCTCACCCAGATGAACTGCTTGAAATACTTAGTCAGCGCCACAAAACATGGGAAAACATGATAAATTTTTACTGCAGCGAGTAGTCTGCTTTTGATAACGTTTGAGGCGTGATGTTATATTCAGTATAATAATGGAAGATTGAGAGTTGTGATTGAGGGGTTGTAGACTGTCAAGTGTTTACTTATAGAAATTGCCTGAACTGGGAGGAATGAGGTGATTTGAGATTAAAACTGACTGACCTTCAGCCTGATATTAATGTCTTGACTCAGGATCACCATGCTCATACCTCACATTCATGTTGTCAAGTTCAATAAAAGATATTCCAGCAATATAATGCATTTTTCACATTTTCTAACCGTGAAAACAATTTCATAAAAATTGAAAGTTTAATACTGTGTACTCCTGCATGTAGTTTTAAATGTAAAAAGTGAGTCATCTTCAATAGAATTTCTTAATTTGTCGTACATGTATATTTTAGCTAACATTTTAATTGCCAGTATCAGTACCCGGCATGCATGTAAGATATGGTAGGGTAGGGTATTAAGGTATTTTAAACGAGGAGCGTGATCAATGCAGGAGAAGTGGCTAAGGGGGTTGATGCAGAAGAAGTGGCTAAAGGGGGTCAATGTAGAAGGAGAAGTGGCTAAAGGGGGAGGGGTCAATGCGGAAGGAGAAGTGGTTAAAGGGGATTGATGGTTGAAAAAGTTTGGCGACCCCTGCTTTAGATGCTATACTATCACAACAGTCACCACCAGCACTAATGAGGTTGCCTAGATAGAACCATTAACTACATCAAGAGAACACTCAGCTGATTCATGAACTTCATTTCATGTATATCTTTAATGTTAATTACTTCTGTGCATCTATCACATTTAAAGTTCTAGTTCTCTAATACTCTGACAAAAACTGCATTGCACTTTTATGGATCCACTCCCCAAATACATATGTGTAAATGTTGTGAAAGTATGGAAGCCAGGGTATGGATGAAGTGAAAACTCAAGGTACTATTACCTCTGTAGGTAACAAAAGACCATCTCTCTGAATAAATGGCAGGCTACATGACAGTTGTGTATAAATATGATTTTGCAGAGTGCTGAGTAATGAATGCTTAATGTGGAGGAATACAAAGTAATGATGTGAACATATTTCACTGAATGTATAATGTCAGTGCACATGCCAATGAAGCATAAATGAGCTGTGAGAAAAACTGGGCAGCAGGTAACTGCTACAGTTTGAAAGGCATCCTTCTTGTGCATCACATGTCTATATGGACATGTGATGCACAAGAAAGATGATTGTGGGATGGAAAAAAATCAAATAATGAGTAAAATAAGCTTGTGGAAGTGATACACTGAAGAAGATGCGGCTGGAGGTAGTGAGAGCTGATCACATGACAGTTAGTCTCACAAAGTAAAAGATAAAGAACCCCACTATGTATAGAGACACTGCATTGAAATGGACTGTCTAACCTATACTAGTATTGACAAGCAGAAATAAAATAATCCTTTCTATAATAGGTACCAAGCCCAAAAGTTTAGAGGCAGGGGCTAGTCAATTACATTTAGTCTGGCATGCTAATCATTCTGCCAGTGATGGTTATAGAATGAATACAGAATGTAGTATCATTATATGTGAATAGATATATCACAGTATGTAGAACTATGTAGGCCTGTATAAGTTTACCCTATAAATTTAAATTCCTTTTTTAGTATAAACTCATAATTCCAAATACAAAGATATAAAAAGGAAAAAAGTACTAATATATAAGCATAATTGTAGGCTTCATAAGTAGAGTAGCATGAATGAATACATATTCCTGAGAATGAAAAGAGCATATGCTTGGATAAATATATGTATGTATATACACATGTATGTACATTAGTGTTGAATAAACGTATATTTATATATATGCGACAAAGTGGCTGATGCCAGTGGCACATGAAAAGCACCTTTTGCATGTTAGGCCTCACAGAGGCAATGATGAATGACCAAGACCTTTGGCATTATGCCATGCTTGAGAAGAAACCATCAAGCCAAATAAAATTGCAGCAAAGGCAGATACTGGTGTCACACAAATGGCACCCGTGCCAGTGGCATGGAAAAGCACTCTTGGAGTGGTTGGCGTTAGGAAGGACATCCAGCCATAGAAACCATGCCAAATCAGACTGGAGTCTGGTACAGCCTACTAGCTTGTCAGCCCTAGTCAAACCATGCAAGCCATGCCAGAATGGACAACAGATGTTAAATAATGATGATGATGATGAAAGTAAATTTGATAGTTTAATAGCTCTCTTAATGTCCTGAAAAGCAACAGGTTAAAGAATGTGGTAGTGATACTATATATCTAAAATGAAGTCAGTAAGGTGATAATTTTTGGTATCCTGCTGAGTTAAGGAGATGGGCATAGGTCACTGGTTTTCAAACAGACATGAGACAAATAATTGTTAAAGGTTACCCTTCTATGACATGCTTATCTTCAAATTTCTTTTTTTTATTTTCCTAAAATTCCAGACAAGTCTGTGGTTAAGGATCAAATTATTCTTTATTTCTCATAACTTGTTTTTGTTGCATTTCTCTTATTTGTGTCTCTTTGTATTTTCTTGTTCCTTTTTGTCAGAGGAATCATCATCATCATCATTGTTTAACATCCACTTTCCATGTTGGCATGGGTTGGACGGTTTGACTGAGGACTGGTGAGCCAGAGGCTGCACCAGGCTCAATCTGATCTGGCAAAGTTTCTACAGCTGGACGCCCTTCCTAACACCAACCACTCCGAGACTGTAGTGAGTGCTTTTATGTGCCACTGGTATGAGGGCCAGTCAGGCAGTTCTGGCAACAACCACGCTCAAATGGTGTTTTTTACGTGCTACCTGCGCAGGAGCTAGTCCAGTGGCACTGGCAATAACCACACTCAAATGTTGTTTTTCACATGCCGGTAAGGCGACGCTAGCAACAATGACGCTTGAATGGTGCTTTTCGCATGTCAGCAGCATGGGAGCCAATCCGAGGCCCTGGCAACGATCACGCTCGGATGTGCTTTTAATGTTCCACTGGCACAAGTGCCAATCAGGAGGTACTGTCATCGGCCACATCAGCGATTTTGATTTTGATTTTACTTGCCTCAATAGGTCTTCGCAAGCAAAGTTTATTGTCTAATGCGAGGGTTTTCAAACTTTTTGAATTGCGGACCACTTTATAAATGCTTATGAAATTTATACATAAATATTTGCTTAAAATAACATATATTTTTACATTTATTTATCTAACAGTATTTAACAAATAGGTTTATTGTCAATTATACACACAGGATTTTTTTAATACATACTTAGTGAGAAGGATGTGCTTGCTTGGCTTTGCACAAACTGTCAATTCTTGGAGATACTAATGACAAACATACACGTAAGTCACTTTCTGAAGCAAGTCTGGATCTGTATTTGTTTTTTAGATTGGTCAGTGCCGAAAATCCTGCTTCACATAAATATGTTGTTGCAAACGGTAGCAAAATCTTAATTGCCTTTCGTGATAACAATGGATACTGGGAGGCTACAGTAAGCCAGAATTTCGAAAGTGGTTGCTGCATAAAACTGATTTTTAAAGTTTTGTCGCATGAAATTTCAGCCAGTTCTTCCAGTTCATTTCCTGTGAGCATGTCATCA
>NC_068994.1:25364943-25366211 GCF_001194135.2 Octopus bimaculoides
TTACTAACTTTTGTAGTCTATATATTCAGTTTTTTGTTGAAGGCTTCTATTTTGTCATGACTAAATAAAATATTTGAATTTCTTCCTTGTAGAGATAAATTCAGTTCATTAAGTTTGTTGAATATATCTGCCAGGTAAGCAACTTTGCAAAGCCAAATTTTATCAGCCATTATCGAAGCCAGTTCAGCATTATAATCACACAAAAACATCAACAGTTCTTCTCTAAGTTCAAATAAACGCTGAATTGTTTTACCTTGTGAAAGCCATCTTACCTCTGTATGAAGCAACAGACTTGAATGTTCAGCCAACCATCTCACCACAGAGTATTGCAAAGAAACAACTATACAGTGGTCTTGTTTTAATGAAATTTATCACTTTAATACAACATGACAAGACTTCGGACAAAGAAGCATTCATTTTTTTGGCAACCAGAACTTCTCAATGAATCATGCAATGTGTTGCAGTGATGTTAGGTGCTACTTTCTTAATATATCCCACAACACCTGAGTGAATACCGGTCATTGATGCCGCCCTATCTGTACATATACCAATACACTGGCTCCATAACAAGCCTGATTGAAAAAGAAAAGAGTCCAATACTTTGAAAACTTCCTCCAGAGTTGTTCTAGTGGGCATAGGATAGCAAAATAGAAAATCTTCAAGCATTTCACTTGAACAATATTGCACATACACCATAAGTTGAGATTCACTGGTAATGTCTGTGCTTTCATCAAGTTGTAATGCAAAAAAGCTTATTTTCACTCTGTCACTTAACTGAGATTTTATATCTTTTGACATATCTTCTATTCTTCGTGCAATTGTGTTGTCTGACAGTGGCACAGCTTTCAATTTTGCAGCACATTTTCCATCCAAAATTGCCTCACACATTGCACAGGGCAATACAAGTTCTTCAGCAATATTATGAGCCTTCTTAGCACGAGCCACTCTCAGTATCACTAAATAAGATGCCCGTAGTAGTTTATAATTTGATGTTATTGACATTTTAAAAGTTGTTGTCTCTTTTAAATATGCTTCCTTTTTTCTTTCAAAAAAATCTTTTGGTTTTGTAGCAAATTGAGGGTGTAGTGTTGTTAAATGTCGCTGCAATTTAGCTGGTTTCAAGGCTTCATTCAACAACAGCTTATGACAAAGTAAACACTGTGGTCTGTTAGCATTAGACACACTTTCAATGAATCCAAATCGAATATACTCCACGTCGTATTTTCTTAATTTATTTTTCTGAACAATCTCTTCTGTCTCTGTATCAG
>NC_068994.1:25366272-25379130 GCF_001194135.2 Octopus bimaculoides
CGTTTCAAAAATTTATCCATGGGTAACGCTTGCACCCTGAAAATTTGAACGTGAAGCTCTTGCATGTGTAAAATAATTTTCATATAAATAACGTTGACGTATAATGGGCGATAATGTAGGTTTTATGCCATTTAGGAACATTAATAAATAAAAATCAGATATTCAGACACTGAAAATTTATAATTTGAACTTCACTGGATGTGTAAATTAACAAAGTGTATTTAACAATTATGTGACAGTACCTGTGTGCTTCTTTGGATCTGACTAAACAGTCATAACTCAGCAAATACTTTAATGCAAAGAAACATAAATTCCCACTTTTCTTGTCATGAACCATAATTAATGTGAATGGAATTCCTGACACGCGATCAATGCTCAAGTGACAACTTAATTGTTTTAATCGATGGGACTTTTAGGATATATTACAAAATTATTTACCTGTTATTTCATGCACTTACATTTACAAAATATAAGAAAAAAGATTTCGATTAAAAAACATATATAAAATCAAATTGCCCATAAAAAGTATTTGCTGTCCACGGACGCCGTCTTGTTCTTGCGGACCACAGTTTGAAAACCCCTGGTCTAATGAATGAGGAGTATTCATAAGTGGGCTGGTTACACCCACTGACAGCTTGTCGGGTCCTCTCAAGCACAGCATATCTCCAAAGGTCTCGGTCACTAGTCATTGCCTCGGTAAGGTCCAATGTTCGAAGGTTGTGCTTCACGACCTCATCCCAGGTTTTACTAGGTCTACCTCTTCCACAGGTTCCCTCAACTACTAGGATGCAACACTTTTTCACACTGCTGTCCTCATTCATTCGCAACACATGACCATACCAGCGCAGTCGTCTCTCTTGCACATGCATCTGATGCTTCTTAACCCATTACTTCCCATAATTCTATTAACTGGAAATTTTTTTATGAAACTTTGATTTCTAGCATAAAACAGCCTTAGAAACACACTGGAATGATCAAAATAACATTTTAAATAGAAATAAGCGAGATATTGGGTGAAAAATTAGCAAACCTCATTTGAATATCAGAGAAATATACCTAGTAGATATAGCAAAAAGGTTAGATATGTGTATATATTGACACATAATTACGAAATTTGTAATTTTTAAGTGATCTCATATGAGATCATTGGTAGGTAATGGGTTAAATCCAACTTTTCTCTCAGGGCGCTTACACTCTGTCATGGATGCACACTGACATTACACATCCAGCGGAGCATACTGGCTTCATTCCTTGCAAGCTTACGCATGTCCTCAGTAGTCACGGCCCATGTTTCACTACCATGTAGCATGGCTGTTCATATACATGCATCATACAGTTTACCTTTTACTCTGAGCGAGAGGCCCTTTGTCATCAGCAGAGGTAGGAGCTCTCTGAATTTTGCTTAGGCTATTGTTGTTCTAGTAGCTACACTTTCAGAGCAACCACCCCAATTACTGACGGAAGCTATCAATTACTTCTAGTTTTTCCCCCTGGAATGTGACAGAAGCTGCTCTCTGCACATTTTCAGTATTTATAGCACCTGAGCATTTGCTACATACAAAAACTATCTTCCCAGTTAGCCTCCCTTTGATATTGCTGCACCTCTTATGTGTCCATAGCTTACACTGGGTACACCTTATGGAGTTTCTACCTACGCCTTTTCTACAGATTGAGCAGGGCCATCTACCTGAAGGGATTTAAAAACAGTATTTCAGTATAGGTATAAATGTTGAGAAACTAAAGATGATATGACAGTGCTTTGACTCAGGTCATCCCAGGACGTGCATGTATACAGCATATATATATAACATTCAACAATTAACAGCTGATAATGATGCATTGAAAGAATTGCAATGATTTGTAATAAAGCCTGTTCAATCCATCTTCTCAAATTAAAATTTTTTTGTTTATACTCTACAATATTTCAGATTTCCACATATATATCCAGTGACAGAAGTCCTACTGTGTAATAACATTGGTAGCCAATACCAGTATACATTATTACACTACTGAAAACAGATTATACACCTGTTACAAAGAAGTATATGCTTTTGGATTAAACTACTGAACAACTTAAGATGTTTCGTCAATGTTTAAATCCAGATTCAATTTCCCCTTAATTTGTCAAACTGTGGTTTTCAATCAGGAGTTAGAATATTAAAATATCTACTCAAATCTTCATGATAAGCATGTTTAGAGGTAAAACAATGAATTTCTGAATTAGTGAAGAAAACATGTGCCAAAGAATACTAAAGCTGTTTACAAAAGTCCACAGAAAGGCCTTTGTTATATTGCTCTAATTTAATTCTATGTTCTGACTAAGTATCAAACTAGTTTTAGTGACTCTGCTTTATTTCGTGTGTTCACCTCGTGTCCTTTTAAAAGTGAACTTTTGACTGTTTTCTAATTTGCATACTGGTTTGTTTCGTAAGTCGCATGATACTTTTTGCATGTGGGTCTTTAGGTTCTGCTTTTTTTAATCAGCATGCATTTTTGAGTATATATCGCGTTGTATTTGCTCACATATTATCTCCATTCGAGTAATGTAATCCAAGTTAATAATTCTGTATTAAAACATAACAGAGTTATTTTGGCGACGAGGATGAGATCTGCTGTTTGATTTAATCAGCATTGCTTACCGTACATTACGAAATGGAAAAGCTTGTTGAACTTCTACAACAAATTTCCATTCAAGAGAAATCCTTGGAAGATAAGAACACTGTAATGAAGAACAAAGTAAAGAACAATAGCGTCATCATGAAGAGCAACAGCATCGTCATGAAGAACAAAGCCAAAAACAACAGCACCGTCATGAAGAACAAATGAAAGTCTTACAAGAGATGATTGAAAAACCTTCTACAAGTGCTGGGATTGAGTCGGTCGTTTCTACTTCTCAAGTTGCCACGCCCAGTTTTTCTGCATTCGATTCCACTACAGAGCTATGGACTGACTACTGGTCAAGGGTTTGCATTTTTACCAAGGTGCATTCAGTTCCTGACAGTAAGAAACCTAAAGTTTTCCTTACTAATCAATCTTCTACCGTGTACAAGATGTTATCCAATCTGGCAGCACAAGAAACACTGCCAAGAGACATCAATGATCTTATGATGGACCAAATCTCCAATTACATGACGTGACAATTTGACCCAAAACAATTTGTTGTGCGTGAGAGATTTCACTTCTGGAGTGACATGAAGCGCAAACCGGATGAGTCAATTAAAAAATTAGCTACTCGTATTTGCCAGGCTGCTGCTACCTGTGATTTTACGTCAATCAAGGATCCTCTGGATGAAGCGTCGCGAACACGTTTCATTTGCTCAGTCAACAATGAAGCTGTGCTAAAAGCGCTTTTCAAAATCAACACCAATGAACTTACATTCAATCGAGCAATCAAAGTCACTATTGAGACAGAGGATGTGGCTAAAGTTGCTAAAGAAACCATCTACAGTTCTATTCCTACACAAGTACAAAAGGTTAAATGTTTTAAATCTACAGGTAAAATGACGGCAAGTTCTAAGCCAGCTGAAGACAAGTCAAAACGGAAGTGTTACCACTGTGGGAAAACTTCTCATCTTGCTCCCGATTGCTGTTTCAAAAATGCTACTTGTAATTATTGTAAGATTCAAGGGCACTTAGAGTCAGTATGCCGGAAGAAAACGCGGTTGCAAAATCCTAGTAATGCTGGTAATAGGGTAAGAAATCTAAGAATTTGTAACTTTCTACTGTTTCTGATGATTTTTGCAGGGTTCCCCAATTACTTGTTCCAGTCCATATCTGTTCCAAGCTGGTGCATATGGAACTGGACACTGCGACAGAAGGAAACTTCATTTCAGAAGAATTATGGTCAGAACTGGGAAAACTGGAACTTCAACCAACAACCTTGCAGTATCAATTGCCTAGCAAACACGCTCTTCCGATCATAAGTACTTTTGTGGGTCAAACCAGTGTTGAACCCCATGCTGATAAAAGTTGTGCCATCACATACCATGTTTCCAAAGTTAAAAATTTGAACTTATTAGGACGAGATGCTATTATGAAGCTAAAGATTTCAACTGATGATCTTCTGTTTTCCAGGGAATCTAACATGGAAATAAAGGTGCTATCGTCTCATCTCCACAAAATAGTTGCACATTTGCAAGAGTCATGTTCGAAACTTTGCGATGAACATGCAGAGTTGTACAAGCCAGAGTTGAGCTGTCTTCAAGGTTTTGATCTGGATGTGCAATTCAAATCCAATGCTAAGCCTGTTTTCTGCAAATCAAGGTCTGTTCCTTTCGCTCTTCAAGCTGATTTAACTCAAACTATTAGTGCTGGCATAAAGAAAGGAACTTGGACTCTGGTTTAATTCAATGAATGGGGTACTGCGGTTGTTCCAGTCCAAGAGAAACAGACGACACCAACTGCAGGTATGCCCTTACAAATTTGTGGTGATTATTCTGTGACAGTAAATCCTCAGCTGGAAATTCATCGACATCCACTTCCATTACCAGAAGACCTGATGCGAAAATTAGGAGGGGGTCATGGATTCACAAAAATTGATCTCACAGATGCTTACAACCAAATCAAACTTGCTCCAGAGAGTCGAAGATGTCTGGCTTTAAGCACTCACCGAGGAGTTTTACTTCAAAATGTGTTGCCATTCGGAATTTCTTCAGCCCCTGGGTATTTTCAAAAGATAATGGATGACATCACAAATGATCTACCAGGTGTTGGTGTCTACTTAGATGACATATTGGTCAGTGGTCTGGATGCAGAGTCTCACTTACAGAACCTGAAACGTTTACTTCAGCGTCTACAGGAAAAAAGTCTTCGATGTCACAGAGAGAAGTGTCAAATCGCCGAACCCAAAGTGGAATATTTGGGACAGATACTTTCCAAACAAGGCATTTCGAAAGGTCCCAAAGTAGATGCTGTCATCAACATGTCGGCACCCAAGGAGGTATTTGCATGGCAGTCATTTTTGGGATCAGTGCAATTCTATTCAAAGTTTTAGCTTCCTAGTTTTTCTACAGTGGCTTCACCTCTCTATAGGCTCTTGCATGATGAAGTTGAGTGGAATTGGGGTGAACCAGAACAAGCCGCTTTCCTGAAGTTGAAGGACCTCCTTACATCCGATTCAGTTCTGGCTCATTTCGATCTTGCTGTGCCATTGGGAATAGCATGTGACACGTCCACTATTGGTATTGGAGCAACCTTGTTCCATCGTTATTCAAATGGAGATGAAAAACCAATTGCTAACGTCTCCAAGCTCCTTTCTGCATTTCAACACAATTACAGACAGACACAAAAGGAGGCCCTGGCACTAGTTTTTGCTCTAAAGAAGTTTTATCAGTATGTTCTTGGCAGATCATTCATTCTGGTAACAGATCATAAACCACTCCTGTCAATTTTTGGTCCTAACAAGCTAGTGCCAGGTTTGGCTTGCTGGACACTTTTTCTCAACCAGTTTTCCTATGTCATAGAGTATCCAAAAAGCAACCTTCATCAGAATGCAGATGCTCTTAGCCACCTTCCTGTTGGAGAGGACTGCATCTTTGATGGGGAGGAAGACATGGATGATACCGACGTGGTGTGTGCAATTGAAGTGATTAGTTTACAAGTTCAGCCTACAGATTCGACTTTAGTTAGAAAGGAGTCCTCTAAAAATCCAGTTTTAGCACAAGTGATGTGTTTTACATGAGAAGGTTGGCATTCACATCTCGACTGATAATCCAGTGGAGCAATTCTGAAAGCTTTCCCAATCTTTGAGCACATGTCATGGATGTTTACTGTATGGTACGAGACTAGTCATTCTTACCAGTCTACAAGAACGAATCTTACACACAAGTCATCTCGGTATGCAATGGATGAAGCAATTGGTGTGGACAGTAGTATACTGGCCAAACATTGATGCAGAAACCACGGATCTTTGCCGCCGCTGCACTTCTTGCTGTGAACACAGAAAGGCACCACCTAAACCAGCAATTCATCCATAGATAATGCCCGAAAAGCCTTGGTCTCGTCTGCATGTAGATCATGCTATGCCATGTAGATCATGCTTTATGAGGCATAATTGGTTAGTAATCACTGATGCATACACTAGATACACTTGATCCATGCCACTACTTCATTTTCCAGTAAGACTACAATGGATTTGTTAGAGGAACATTTTGCACACTTTGGATATCCACATACCATCATGTCTGACAATGTCACCTGCTTTACTTGAAGAATTTCAAAACTACTGTAAGGAGAGAAGCATTGTTCATCTAATGGGAGCTCCCTATCACTCTTCAACGAACAGAGCTGCTGAGCACTTGATTCAAACTTTCAGGCAAGCGTTACAAAAGTCTTCCATAACACCTAAAGAAGCTTTGCTGGAATTCTTGATGCAATTCAGGAGAACACCTACTACTAGTGGCTACTCACCAAGTGAATTACTCAACAGTCGTCAATTACACACCAAGATTGACATCTTGCTTCCATCTCCAGTTCATTTGGTCCAATCCAAATTGAAAAGGACTACCGAGAGAGATGTACTTAAAACTTCCAGTTGATTTCAAGTCGGTGATCCATGCTATGCTCTGTATTTTGAACCAAGGAGAAACTAAGATCCACGTTGGGTTCCAGCTATAGTTGTGAAAAAACAAGGAACATGAACGTTTCATGTTCAAGTTGTACCTAGAGGTCTCATTTGGAGACGTCATCTAGAACAATTGCAACCTTGATATTTTCGGAAGATGACCAAGAGCCAGGAGATACACCTTCTTTCTATGCGCCTGAAGAAGAATCTGTTAGCTCATTGTTACCACCTAGCAACAATAACTCAACTCCAGAATACAGTCATCAACATCCAAGAAGATCAACGAGATGAAGAAAACCTCTGGACTATTATGTGTCACAATACTGATTTATTTGTGCTCAATTTTAAGATATTGTGTAATTTACGTTTCATATTCCAGACTTGTTGGGGAAGTGTTATATTGCTCTAATTTAATTCTATATTTTGGCTCAGTATCGAACTAAGTTTGGTGACTCAGCTTTATTTTGTGTGTTCAACTTGTGTCCTTTTAAAAGTGAACTTTTGACTAGCTTCTAATTTGCATACTAGTTTGTTTCATAAGTAGCATGATACTTTTTGCATGTGGGTCTTTAGGTTCTGCTTTTTTTAATCAACGTGCATTTTTGAGTATATATTGCATTATATGTGCTCACATATTATCTCCATTATTGGCTTGCATTCGAGTAATGTAATCCAAGTTAATAGTTCTGTATTAAAACATAACAGCCTTTTTTGCCCACTGTACTACATCATCATTTTCATCACTGCTTTAATATCTGCTTTACCATACTACACTTGCATAGGTCAGACAAGATTCACAGGAGCAGAATTTTTACAGCTAGCTACTCTTCCTGTAGCCACAATTAGAATGTGATGTGAAAACAAGGAGATATATGCACACAAACACATGACAGCTTCTTTATAGTTTCTGTTAATAAAATTCACTCACATGACTTTGGATGACCCAGGGCTTATAGTAAGAACACTTGCCCAAGGTGTTGTGCAATGGGATGCAGCCTGAAGCTACATGGTTACAAACTGAACTTTTGCATTACAAAGACAAGTCTACACCATCATCATTGTCATTTAATGTCTGCTTTCCATGCTGGTATGGGTTAGATGGTTTGACTGAGAACTGGCAAGCTGAGAGGCTGCACCAGGCCCCAATCTGATTTGGCAAGGTTTCTACAGCTGGATGCCCTTTCCAATGCCAACCACTCCAAGAGTGTAGTGGGTGTTTTTACATGCCACCGGCATGTGAGCCAGTTAGGCAGCACTGGCATCGGCCATGCTCAAATGGTGCTTTTTACGTGCCACTGGCATCGGCCACATTTGAATGGTGCATTTTATGCCACCAGTTCTGGCCACACTTGAATGGTGCTTTTTACATTTCACTGGCATGGGTACCAGTCATGCGGCACTGTCATCGGCCATGACTATGATTTCACTTGGTTCAATAGGTCTTCACAAGCACAGCATATTGCCCAATGACTGAAGGGGGCTTTTTTCAAACGGGCCAGTTATTTGACTCTGGCATCAGTCATGACTACAATCTCACTTGGCTTGCCAAGTCTTCTCAAGCACAGCATATCTCCAAAGGTCTCAGTAACTTGAAGGTCGTGCTTCACGACCTCATCCCATGTCTTCCTAAGTTTGCCTCTTCCACAGGTTCCATCCACTGTTAGGGTGTGACACTTCTTCACACAGCTCTCCTCATCCATACACATCACATCTTGCACACCACATCTAATGCTTCTTATGTCCAACTTTTCTCTCAGGGTGTTTACACTCTGTTGTGTTTGCACACTGTCATTACACATCCAACAGCGCATACTTGCTTCATTTCTTGCAAGCCTACACATGTCCTCAGCAGTCACAGCCCATGTGTTTGCACACATGCATCATACAGTCTACCTTTCACTCTGAGTGAGAGGCCCTTTGTTAACTGCAGAAGTAGAAGCTCTCTGAACTTTGTCCAGGCTATTTGTATTCTAGTAGCTATGCTCTCAGAGCAGCCTCCCCCGCTACTGGAAGCTATCAACTACTTCTAGTTTTTCCCCCTGGCATGTGATGGAATCTGTTTTCTGTACATCTTTGGTGTTTATTGAACCTGTGCATCTGCCACACACAAAAACCATCTTACCAGTTAACCTTCCATTGATATTGCTGCACCATTTACATGTCCATAGCTTACACCAGGTACATCTTATGGAGTTTCTTCCTATGCCTTTTCTACAGATCAAGCAGGGCCATCTAACTGAAGGGATTTGTGAATTATCTGCCTTCCTACTTACTAAGACTTTGGTTTTTGCTAGGTTAGCTTTAAGGCCCTTCAATTCTAGACATTGCTTCCACACCTGAAACTTCTCTAGTTCTGATAGTGATTCAGCTATTAGAGCAAGGTCATCAGCATAGAGGAACTCCCAGGGGAAGCCTGTCTGGAATTCCTCTGTTATTGCTTAGAGGTCTATAATGAACAAGAGGGGGCTGAGTACTGATCCTTGGTGAACCCCTACTTCTACCCTGAATTCTTCCCTATACTTGTTGCCAACCCTCACCTTACTGACAGCATCCCTGTACATGGCTTGTACAGCTCTCACCAACCACTCATCTATCCCTAGTTTCTGCACTGACCACCAGATAAGGGATTGGAGGACCCCAGCAAAGGCTTTCTCCATGTCAAGGAAAGCCAGGTACAGAGGTTTACCTTTGGCTCGGAATTTTTCCTGCAGCTGTCTTACCAGAAATATAGCATCAGTGGTGCTTCTCCCTGGCACAAACTCAAACTGCATCTCATCTAAACTAACTCGCTCCCTAATTAGTTGGGCTATGACCCTCTCTATGAATTTCATCACCTGATCCATCAATTTGATACCTCTGTAATTATTTCTATCTAAGGCATCAGCTTTACCTTTGTAGCAGTATGACTCCTTCATGAATCACCTGGTTAACTATATGGGTGACTAGACTATAACCTACACTGCCAAATATTTTAAGCATCACAGCGGTGATTTCTGATGGACCGGGAGCTTTCCCTGTCTTCATACCCTTAATTGTTTTATCTACCAAGGTACTGTCAATTCAGATAGCTGGTCCCTCTGTTGGGTCAACATTTGGCAGACTCTCTTTCTCCCATTCATCTCTTCATTTAGCAACCTTTCATAGTGGTGTCTACAAGTCTCTCTTCAATCCATCTGGTAGGGTTGGCTTCCATATTGTTCTATGACTGTCTATAGCTGCCCAAGTCTTAACAACACGAGATTTAATATCTTTTTCAGTGGACATGATACTGCTACCTAGGTAAGTAAACTTGTTGACATTTTTCAAGGGCTTCTGTTTGATGGTCTTGATTTCACCTGTTGTATTCAGGATGATAAACTCTGTCTTTTTTTCAATCACATATAGTCCTATGTTAGCAGAAGCATTTTCCAGGAGATGGAGTAAATGTTCAGCATCTTTTCTTCAGAGCAGTTGTTAAATCTGTGCTTATATATGGATCTCCGACTTGGACTCTCACGATGCTCAACATCTCTTGGAGGGAGCACCCAACAAAACAATGGTTATATGGGAATATACCAACTTTCTCATCAACCATCCAAGAGCGGAGATTGAAGTTTGCTGGCCACTGCTGGAAGGGTGAAGAACTAGTGAGTAATGTATTGCTGTGGACACAAAATCATGGTACCACAGTGGCCGGAAGACCACGGAAGACGTATATAGAACAGTTTGCAGATGATGGATGCCAAATTGAAGACCTAAAAACACTAATGGAGGATCAGGTGGTATAGAGAGAAGTATTCAGGCTGGGTCGGGCAATCAGCCTGGCTGGATGATGCATCATTAAATGCAAGTGAGCCATCATTCATGCGGACACATTTCTCTCCTATGGCAATGATATTGCGATTTTCTCTTACACACTGTCTTGCAATTCGAAACACTTCAAGTCTCTGGTCCTCACGATGCAGAACATTGGCAAATTTCTTCTTATCTGCTTCCACTCTGACTAAGCAAACCTGTCTCCTAGCTTTCCTTTTGGCGAGCTGATACAGTTCCCTGCTACCACCACATTTCCAGTCCTTCCATGCCTGTTTCTTTTCCCTAATGGTTCTGTCAACTACATTGTTCCACCACCATGTCACCTTAGGGTGAGAGGGGACTTTGCACCAACCCTCAACAGGTTGTCCTGTAGGAACATCCAGTTGTCCTCCGCATTATATGATGCTATATCCTCCTCTTTTTTGTCAATAGCTTCCAGTAATACGTCTCTAAATCTGTTCATTTAGAGGATCCTTAAACTT
Organism: Octopus bimaculoides; assembly: GCF_001194135.2. Taxonomy (NCBI): domain Eukaryota; kingdom Metazoa; phylum Mollusca; class Cephalopoda; order Octopoda; family Octopodidae; genus Octopus; species Octopus bimaculoides. Next base: position 25,377,112 of record NC_068994.1, read on the forward strand.
CCAGACTCTTCTTTTCCCCACTGGTCATCTGAGTGGCCACAGCTCTGATCCTGAAGTTGCTAACTACTAACCTATGTTGTGGGGTGCATTCTTCACTTGGGAATGTTTTGACATTTATAAGTAGCCATCTTTCTCATTTCCTGGCAAGAATGTAGTCAATATGACTAGTGAACCCACCAGACTGGTAGGTGAACAAGTGACTGGCAGGTTTCCTTAAGTTAGTATTACAGATCATAAGACCATTTGCATCACAGAACTCCAGCAGCCTAGTTCCCTTCTCATTGCGGGAACCAAATCTGTTGTCACCATGCACACCATGGAAGCTCCCTGGATATTGTCGAATATGCCCACTGAAGTCGCCAGCCACAGGGAGAAGGTCCCTGTCATTTGTCGACAAGGTAGTCTGCAAGAGGGTGTCATAAAATCGTTCTTTCTGTTCATCAGATAGTCCTGGCTGAGGGGCATAGGCTGAGATAACGATTGCTAATCCATGTTGCAGCATTAGTCTAAGCTTAAGTTTTCTATCACACACACTGACTACATCGATTACCTTATCAACCTTATCTCAGTAAGGATTGTACCCATGCCCCCAACCCCATCACTGTTCACTACCCAGAAAATCTTATACCTATGTTCTTTGTCTGTGAGGAACCAAGTAGAACTTCCACTCCACCTTACTTCTTAGATGCAGCACAAATCTATATGTCTCCATTCAAGCATCTCAACAATCTCATCAATGTGCCAACATTAAGTGTGCCAACTCTGAGGGTGTGCAAGGTGTGGGCCAGTGTGACCCTGGGATGGGGGACAGCAGCATTATGCATCTGAAAAGAAAGCTCACGTGTGTTTGGTAGATCTCGTAAACATTCAGATAGGCTTCAACCTGCATACATTTCACCATTATTATATTCACTTCATAATCACTACATTCTAAGGGAAACAGACACTAGATAGGGATGGAGGGGGAAGGGAGGAGTTAAAGCGTTCCATATAGTTAACTGTTAGAGGTGCTCAGGAGAAACATATCTGGTACAAATTAGAGGAGAAAGACTTCTGGCATAGACAATGAGATGGAAGAGTGCACCAGGAACAGCAAAACACTATGTCTGCCTTATTCCTGAGCTAAAGCTGATGTGGCACAGCCACAGACAAAGCAAGCCATTAATTAAACAATCAACATAGAAAAACAAGTGGTTAACAAAACTGAGAGAGAAGGGAGGTGGGGAGAGCGTTGAAATTTTCGAGAATTAGGGCTAGTCAAGGAAACAGTGGAACATTTGGATAAGATAGAAGGTAACAAAATAAAACAAATGAAGAGATGGAATTTTCAAGATTTAGAGCAGGAGTAAACAGAATTGGATAATTGGATTTCTTAACTATACTTAACATACTGCTGAAGAGATAGCTAAATGAATAACAATAATAATTATTATTATTATAATGAGAACTATAGAGTGAAACAGAATTGAACATTTGCATTCTTAACTTTAACATACAGCATAGAGTAAGCAAAACTTTGTGACAGAATAGATAAATAACAATAATAATAATTATAATGAGAGAGAATTAAACATATGGTTTCTTAAGTTTACTATAACATACAACATGGAATAAACAATACTGTGTGGGTACATAGATAAATTAATAAATAATAATAGTAATTATAATTAGCACTATATATGTATATATATATATATATTGTTATATTTGGAGCTGGTCATATTGTTTTTGCTAATTACAAATACTTAAAACATAGGAGGAATTCTACTTCACATAACCCCTCATAACTCTTTTATTTTTAGGAATTTTCAGAAAATGTTTGTGAATTTGTGTTCTATACACAGGAAATCATACAACTATGCAAAAAAATCTTTCTTAAATATTAAAAAAAATTTTTTTTTTTTTTGTTTCTGCATAGTTAGCGACTTTGGGATCAAGGCAAAATGGGTGCCCAGAATTAGACAGGCTTGGAGGAGAAGGGTGTGGAAGCTTAAAGACCCTGCAAATGGACAGAGACTT
>NC_068994.1:25386598-25392167 GCF_001194135.2 Octopus bimaculoides
GTTGGTAAGTTTTCCTAAGTTACTCCAATCCAGATCCCCAATGCAAACCTTCAGATCAACCTTCTCCTATGTAGATCTCTAATGCAACTTTAAAAAAACAGTCAATGAGTGGAAATAACCAATAAACTGATTCCTTATGGGATTTCCCAATCAAATTGCCAGAAAACCATTTTCAGCCAAACCAATTTCAACGGATTTCGCTCAAATCTGATGTTACTTATTTTGGTTTGAAATAAAGCACTTGATCACTTAATAATCCTAGCTTAATCCAGGGGCGCCGGGCTATACTGCTAGTATATATATATATAATGGACTAATACAACCAAGTAGCAGCACATTTACTTACTTAATTTAACATTGGCATATTTATATCTATATTTGCAACTGCAGTAACGCTTATATTTACAATGCTTACCTTACTCTCACCCCCAGTAGAGGCAACAATCATAACTTGCTTGAATGATGATAGATTAAAAACGAGAGCAACTGTTATGACATATCTGGTATCAAACAATCATGGAAACCTTCTTTTCAGGTGCTGAATAACATCTCACTTTCCCATGTTCCCTCCCACATCACTTTCCCCGTTTTCAGAATTGGCACTGTAAATGTAGGCACATTGAAATGTAGGTCTAACGAGATTGTAGAGATGCTTGAAAGGAGGCATGTTGATGTATGTTGCATCCAAAAGGTCACGTGGAGAGGAGCTTCAGCCAGGTTCCTCACAGGCAAGACACATATAAAATGTTCAGGGAAGGTAACAGTGATGGAGTAGGTGGTGTGAGTACACTCCTAGCTGAGAAATGGGTGGATAAGGTCATGGAGGTAGTTAGAGTATGCGATAGAGTACTTAAGCTCAGGCTAGTCTTGCAGAATAGTATTGCTACAATTATATCTGCTTATGCTCCACAAGCGGGCCTACCAAACGAACAGAAGGACCACTTTCATGATATTCTTCTGCAAGCTACCTCCAAGACAAGTGACAATGATCTCATCTTCATGGCTGAGGATTTCAATGGGCATGTCAGACAGCAGCCTGGTATCTGCCATGCTGTTATTGGGGGAGGGGGGGCATGGAATTGGTTACCGATACAAAGAGGAAAAACGGTTACTGGAGTTCTGTGATGCGAATAACTTTTTGATCTGCAACACCAACTTTAGGAAGCCAGCCAACCACCTGATAATCTATCAATCAGGTGACTCTGCAAGCCAGATAAATTTCATTCTCACGAGAATTCGTGGGATGCATGGTTGCTCTTAAATGCAAAGACTTTCCCTGGTGAAGAATGTCCCCCTAACATAGACTAGTCATTAGCAACTCCAGGCCAGAACGATGCCAAGAAGCAGACTTATCTGGAAAAGAAGGATTTGGAAGCTTAAGGACCCTTCATATGGTTAGAGATTTAGGAACATCCTAATTGAGAAATTTGAGGACAGGGAGGAGCAGCTACAAACGTTTGACACAGAAAGCAACTGGGAATTCCGGCAGTACAGCTTACTGAGTGCCACAAATCAAATCTGTGGTTGGTGCAAAGTCCATTTCAGACCCAAGGTAACATGGTGGTGGAACAATACTGTAGACAGGACCATTAGAGCAAAGAAACAACCCTGGAAGGCCTGGAAGAGTGGGGGCAGCATGGAACTGTATCAGATAGCCAGAAGGGAAACTAGGGGACAAGTATATCTAGCCAAGGGAGAAAGAGAAAAGAACAAGTTTGCCTACAAACAGAACCATGAGGACCAACAGACTGAAGTATTTTGGATTGCAAGACAACGTGCAAGAGAAAATTGTGATGTCATAGGAGAGAAATGTGTTCGCACTTGCTTATAATGAGTTTGCAAAGAAAGAGGCTTGGAGATGCCATTATGAAAGACTGCTGAATGTGGAGAATGAATGGGAGGAGCAGAGTCTGCCATATGTTGGCCCAACTGAGAGACCAGCTATCCAAATTGATAGTACCCTGGTAGATAAAACAATTAAGGATATGAAGAAAGGAAAGCCCCCAGCCTATCAGGAATCACCGATGAGATTCTTAAAATATCTGGCAGTGTGTGTTATGGTCTCGTCACCAATATTGTAAATCAGGTGGTTCATGAAGGAGTCATACCCATTGACTGGCGTAGCAGCACTATAGTCAACTGCTACAAGGGTAAAGGTGATGTCTTAGATAGAAATAATTACAGAGGTATCAAACTGTTGGATCAGGTGATGGAAGTTGAGGAGAGAGTCATAGCCCAACTAATCAGGGAGAGAGTTAGTCTAGATGAGATGCAGTTTGGGTTTGTGCCAGGGAGAAGCATCACTGATGCTATATTTCTGGTAAGGCAACTGCAGGAGAAATACCTAGCCAAAGGTAAACCTCTGTACTTGGCTTCTGATGACTTGGAGGAAGCTTTTGATAAAGTCCCCTGATCCCTTATCTGGCAGTCAATGCGGAAACTAGGGATAGACAAGTGGTTGGTGAGACCTGTACAAGCCTTGTACAAGGACGCTACCAGTAAGGTGAGGGTGGGCAACAAGTACAGCGAAGAATTCAGGGTAGAAGTAGGGGTTCACCAAGGATCAATCCTCAGCTCCCACTTGTTCATCATAGTCCTCCAGGTAATAACAGAAGAATTCAAGACAGGCTGCTTCTGGGACTTCCTCTATGCCGATGACCTTGCACTTATAGCTGAATCACTACCTGAGCTAGAGAAGAAGATCCAGGTATGGAAACAAGGTCTAGAATCAAAGGGCCTTAGAGTTAACCTCGCAAAAACCAAAGTTATAGTAAGTAGGAAAGCAGACAAATCACAAATCCATTCAGGTAGATGACCCTGCTCGGTCTCTAGAAAAGGTGTCGGTAGAATCTCCATAAGATGCACCCAGTGTAAGCTTTGGACACACAAAAGGTGCAGGAATATCAAAGGAGGGTTAACACAGAAACTAAATTTTGTATGTTGAAGGTGCACACGCATAATAAATGCTGAACGTGTGGAAAATAGACTCCATCAACTACCAGAAAGGCAAGCTAGATGTAGTAGATAGCTTCCAGTATCTAAGCGATCAGGTTAGTAGTGGAGGTGGTTGTTCTGAGAGCATAGCTGTGAGAATAAGATTAAGCTGGGCAAAGTTCATAGAGCTCCTACCCTTGCTGGCAACAAAAGGCCTCTCTCTCAGAATGAAAGGCAGATTGTTTGATGCGCATGTGCGAACAGCTATGCTGCATGGCAGTGAAACATGGGCTATAACAGCCAAGGACATGTGTAAGCTTGAGAGAAATGAAGCCAGTATGCTTTGCTGGATGTGCAATGTCAGTGTGCATGTTCAACAGAGTGTAAGCATCTTAAGAGAAAAGCTAGGCATAAGAGGAAGCAGATGTACTGGTATGGTCATGTGATGCATATGGACGAGGGCAGTTGTGTAAAGAAGTGCTGATCTCTAACTGTGGAGAGAACCTGTGGTAGAGGTAGACACAGGAAGACATGGGACGAGGTGGTGAAGCATGACCTTCAAATTTGAACAATGACTAGTGACTGAGACCTTTGGCGATGTGCTCTGCTGAAGAGGAACCATCAAGCCAAGTGCACCTGTGCTGGTGGAACGTAAAAAAAAAATAAACCTTTCAATGTTGGGCCTTACAGAGGCAAAGTGGCTGAGTTCCTTTTGAGCGTTAGGCCTCATGGAGGCAAAGTGACTGAGTTCCTTTTGAGTGTTGGAACTCACATAGGCGAGGTGACTGAGTTCCTACCAAGTGGGCCTTGCGGAAGTGAGGTGGCTGAGTTCCCTTCGAGCATTGGACCTCATGGAGGCATACCAAGACCTCTGTTGTGCTTGAGAAGAAGACCCATCAAGCCGAACAAAATCACAGTTGTAGCAGATACTGGCGTCACGCAAATGGTACCCGTGCCGGTAGCACATAAAAGCACCCATTACTCTCTTGGACTGGTGCAGCCTTGTAGCATGCCAGCCCTGGTCAAACCATCCAACCCATGCCAGCATGGACAACAGATGTTAAATGATGATGAATGATCTTCCACTTCTGTGATCATATCTTGAATTTCCTGAATACTTTACACAATTGAATAATTCACTCAAACCTCAACAATATAGAATGGAAAAATCTAATTTAACTGCAAAACAACAAAAAACTGACAATCAAAGAACCAATAAAGGAAGTGCTGCAGTTCTGATGGACTCAGAATACAAAACTCTAGGACTGTCCATGTTACAAAACAATACCTTCTACAAAAAAGTTGAAAACTATAAACAACAAAAAACAATAAAAAATCTTGCATCCTTAATTCATCTACATGTAAAAGTCTGACAGAAAAAAAATAGATTATACCACAAATTTTAAATGTAAACCTAGTCTTTTCAATGGCCTAATACACAAGAGCCAGATGATTAATGAAGCCTGCAAACAATCACCAGGCATATACATCAATATCCAAGCACTAGAAGATTTAAGGCTAAGACCTATTATAGTTGGCCCAGTATGTGAAACTCACTGCTTAAGCAACTTTCTAGATATTCTACCTCTTTTGAAATATATCAAAAGTTTCTTTAGAGATGGTCTAGATATGCTAAACCACCTACCAACAACAATTAATGAAGAGACAATCATGGTTTCCTTCGATGTTGTGGCTGGAAAATTATCCTGAAGGACTTCCAGAGTGCATGAACCAGGATTTTATTATTAAAACTTTAAAATTTGTCCTCCAGGAATTGTTCACTGTACTCGTTTCCAACCCTCACCTTACTGACAGCGTCCCTGTACATGGCTTGCACAGCTCTCACTAACAATTCATCTATCCCTAGTTTCTTCATTGACCACCAGATAAGGGATTAGGAGACCCTGTCGAAAGCTTTCTCCATGTCAACAAAAGCCAGGTACAGAGGTTTATCTTTGGCTAGGTATTTCTTCTGCAGCTGTCTTACCAGATATATAGCATCAGTGGTCCTTTTTCCTGGCACAAACCCAAACTGCATCTTGTCTAGACTGACCCTCTACCTAGTATATTGGATATTTATTATCCCTTAGATGGTTGCCTAACCTCTAACTCATATATACTTAATTACATACACACACACACAGATATATGTTTGTATGTATGTCTATGAACATATGTATGTGTGTGTGCATATATATATCTATCTATCTATATATATAAAGCAAATTTTAGAGGTAATACTTGATAATTGTAAGCACCTGTATATGCCAGATAGTGGCGGAGGTGAAAGAATAAATTAAAATCGTAAAATTAAAACAGAACACAAAGGATTCCACGGTACACATGTTTCAAGCTTTATACACTAACAGTCGTTGCATCATTATATGGGTATATAATTGATAGACAGGATGGTATAAAGCTATCTTCAGCCGCAAATATATTCTTTCCCAAGAATTATATCACAAAGAAGAAATCACCAAGAAAAAAGAAAAAGAGAGAGAAACTGGAGAGAGAAACAGGAGAGAGAAAAAGGGGAAGTCCACTTGGTATTATCCATTATAATATCCATTGTAATATGTTTATCCTTTAAGTTGATACATTTACATAAAAGTTCATCGGTATTCCAAAATCTGTC
>NC_068994.1:25392817-25394157 GCF_001194135.2 Octopus bimaculoides
ATGATATCCTTTTGGTGAGTGGTCAGTTTAGCCAAAGTACATCACTACAACTTAAGTATGCGAACTTATCTATTATGTTGGTACATACACTTATCTAGAGGATAAAAAGATGATGGAAGTGGTAAATGGTAATTAGAACATATTAAAAACCAAAACAATGAATAATTAGAAAATGTAAAAAAAGGTTAGAAAAATATAGAAAATATAAAGGGGAAAACTAGGGTTGGAAGTTAAAAATTCAAAATACAGAGTATTGGGAACACCTCAACTGTTGCACTAGAAAACTTCGAAAAAGATATCCTTGAATTTATCGAAAGAATTAAACTCAGAAAACATAGAACTATTAGTAACAACCACTTGAAGAAACTAAAGCAATTTTTAAACTCACTAAAAAATGAAGATAGTCTAATCATTCCTGCTGACAAAACCGGTAACTGGTATAAATTAGACTATAACACATATAGATCACTAATAATTAAGGAGCTCCATAGAAAATATAAAGTTACACCAACAGATAACCTCATACAAACCAACAGCAAAATCAAAGAAGTTATGACCAAGCTAGATCTACTAGAAAGGACCGAAGCTCTCATCCCCCAGGAACCTTGGATTAGCATTAAGGACCATAAAAAAGGATTCCCAGAGAACATAGAAGTGAGGCTAATATGCCCAACTAGGTCAGACATAGGCAGACTGAGTAAGACAATTCTAGACGGAGTAATCCCCGAATTAAATCTCACATCCCACTCAACATATGGGTTAATACTGAGGATGTTCTAAAATGGTTCAACTCTATCTAGTGTAAGAAAAACTTTTCATTCATACAATTCGACATATCGAATTACTATGCAAGCATCTCTCCTATCCTAATGAATAAGTCCCTAATTTATGCCCGTAACCTCTCCTTTATAGATAGAGAAAAAATTGATATCATACTCTTAGCTAGGAAAACAATAATTGAATTCGAGGGTAAACTTTGGACCAGGTCGGACACCCCTGATAACTTCAATGTGGCTATGGGCTCGAGTGACTCAGCTCAGGTAACTGACTTAGTCAGAGCCTTTCTACTTAAGAGGCTATTCTCAGAGGTACCAGACCTTCAGAGACGACGCACTATTCATATACCCTACCAATAGCAAAAGTACCCTAGAAAGAATTAGGAAAAAGATTAGGCATTTCTTTAAATCTTTTAATCTAAAACTTCAATTTATGACTAACTCTAAGATTGTTAATTTTTTAGATGCTACACTAGACTTAGATAAAGGACTTCACTACCAGTACAGAAAGCCAGAAGAAACTACTAGTTACATTAGCACACTTTCCAATCACCCCCCCCCCCC
>NC_068994.1:25394245-25396673 GCF_001194135.2 Octopus bimaculoides
CGGACAGACTAACTAAATTATCCTCGAATGAAAACATTTTTAAAGATCATGCCCAACATTACAATCAAGCCCTCTCTAACGCTGGGTACTCCCAGAAAATATCTTTTGTTAAAAAGTTAAATTGTAAACGGCCTAAAACATCATCCATGAGCATAAACCCATCATGTAATCAAATTAGTAAATCTAGAATTAATCCCCTAGATGGTGGTATAGAAAATAAGTCGAATAAAAACAAAAAGAAAAGAACAGATACAACCAGTACTAATACAAATAGGCATAGGATCGAAAAGCATAAAGAAAAAAATCGTACCAATAATAGTTCACATAGAGAAAACCCTAACAATAGAAATAGTAATAGAAATAGAAGAATTACTAAACAGAGTAACAATAAATTATGCAACTACATATGGTATAACATATACAATGTAGCGGTCACAGGTAAATTATGTAAGAAAATGTTTTCAGTTATATCAAAGAACTTTCCACCCACTCACAAATATAACAGTATCCTCTCCACTAAAACTATTAGAATCTCATATTCAACCCTCCCTAATAATGAAATGCCTTATACCTAAACATAATAAAACCAAAATAAAAAAATCTAGATTAAGAATAAATAGTAATTATCAGCCTAACACAGATAATCCAAGAACCTCTACTGATAGTATACAAACTAATATTCCTGAAAATTTTAACATTGTTGATAATGCTAGTAATAATAATAATTATAATGACAACAACAATATTAGGCCATATAACCATACCCAAATAGCAAATCACAGTACAATAGATGAATCACTAAACCTAGACCCAACACAGGATAGCGGCACACCTTATAGTACTTCCACGTTAATTAATGATACTGCTACTAATAATAGAATATCCAACTCCACCTCTAATAGTAATCACGATAATAATTATACAAGCCAAAATTCCAATATAACTAATAATATTGCTGATAGAAATGATAAATATAGTACCAGTGTTAACAGCAGAATGAATAGAGATGGTGAAGCTTCGAACAACCCAAATAGAGGTAACAACAATAATAGTAACAACAATGTAGGCGTAAACCCTAACCACCTGAGAACTAACAAAGATAACAACCCTATAAGCAGTTACCCCCCAAATGCAAGCATAAGACAGCCTAGCAACTATAAAATCGGGTGCAATTGTGTAACACCATCAACATGTCCTTTACGTGGAAACTGCCTAGCAAAAAACGTAGTATACTCTTGTGAAATAATTACGGAAACAAACACTCTCACCTACCTTGGAAATCTAGGTTCTATAACCACAGGTCATCATTTAGACTCAGACATAAGGATAATAGCATCTCATTATCTCGTAGAATTTGGGAACTTAAAGACGATAACATTAACTTTAACCTTAGATGGTCCATAGTTGGATTGGCCGCAACGTATAGAGCTAATAGAAATGGTTGCCAGTTATGTTCCTTAGAACTATTGAAAATCATTAGATTCCCTGATAAGAACAAGCTAATTAATAAGAGATCAGATTTTAAACCATCTTGTATACATAAAATGATTAAAACCTTTAGATACTATAATCCCTAAGACCCCTCTTTTAAGTTATAATGACTTCTAAATCTTCTCTCATTAGTAACTCCCGCGTCAGATCCTTCCTGCCACCATTCAGACATTGAATTAACGAAGCCCGTACTCTACCCCCAACTTAACTATTTACCTTTATTATTCAGTTTACCCTCGCATAGCTAGATTCTGACCCCATAATATACACACATATTTAATAACCCGGGATCCACAATCCCACCTTTACAGGATAATTTTTAAACCTTTCAGTCACTGACTCGAAGATTTCGAATGATACTACAATACACAAAGGTAACATTAAATAGCACTCATTACTGCAATGTTTTTATAATAATATTATACTAGTATTAACCCAGACTCCTTTATATTCATACACCAATACCCAATGATTAAAACACGATTATAGTAGTAGTTTCACTATGCCATTTAATTTACACAAATAGATAAGCCGTAACTTCCCCAATCACAATATTTTTCTAATCAATGTACCTTTTCAAACCACTATGTTTTTTATTTTTATTTTTATTATTGTTATTGGTGTTGTTATTTTTTATTACTATTACATTATGTAATACATTATTACTATTATATTATATTACTACGGTTGAAGTGTTCCCAATACTCTGTATTTTGAATTTTTAACTTCCAACCCTAGTTTTCCCCTTTATATTTTCTATATTTTTCTAACCTTTTTTTACATTTTCTAATTATTCATTGTTTTGGTTTTTAATATGTTCTAATTACCATTTACCACTTCCATCATCTTTTTATCCTCTAGATAAGTGTATGTACCAACATAATAGATAAGTTCGCATACTTAAGTTGTAGTGATGTACTTTGGCTAAACTGACCAC
>NC_068994.1:25396683-25400567 GCF_001194135.2 Octopus bimaculoides
CAACATAATAGATAAGTTCGCATACTTAAGTTGTAGTGATGTACTTTGGCTAAACTGACCACTCACCAAAAGGATATCATATTTCTAGTTTACTCTAACTTGACATTATTTATGACCCCCCCCCCACTAGTCTTGACCAAGACAGCATCATATATGCTGTCATTTACAAACTCATCCCTTTACATCTCTTTATCTCTTTATCTATCTTTATTTCTTTTTATTTCTCTTTTTCTACTTTTAGATTTTTTCTTATCCCCCTTCTCTTTACTTCTGTTATTTCTTTTATTTTCTATTTCTTCTCTTTATTTATCCAATTTCTTTGTGTTTTCTTTTACCACCTCTCTCCAACCCTTCTAAATCTTTTATATGCATCTTACTTTAGTATCCGGATTTTTTCTTATTTTTTATTATATTACCCCCCCCCCTCCTCCCCGATTTGACTTCTATTATTTTTGTATTAATATTTGTATATTTTATATTGTTTTCTTCGTATTTTATATTGTTTTAACCTCCAACTTCTTTCTTTTTTGAACCCTCTCCTTCTATCTCATATACACTAGTTATGTTTTATTTATCATTCACTCTACCCTGAATTGTGGCACAATATGGACAGATTTTGGAATACCGATGAACTTTTATGTAAATGTATCAACTTAAAGGATAAACATATTACAATGGATATTATAATGGATAATACCAAGTGGACTTCTCCTGTTTCTCTCTCCTGTTTCTCTCTCTTTTTCTTTTTTCTTGGTGATTTCTTCTTTGTGATATAATTCTTGGGAAAGAATATATTTGCGGCTGAAGATAGCTTTATACCATCCTGTCTATCAATTATATACCCATATAATGATGCAACGACTGTTAGTGTATAAAGCTTGAAACATGTGTACCGTGGAATCCTTTGTGTTCTGTTTTAATTTTACGATTTTAATTTTATCTATATATTTATATATATATATATATATATATATATATGTATGTATGTATGTATGGATGTATGTCTGTCTATGAACATTTGTATGTTTGTGTGCATAGCAAAAAATTTATAGAAAGTAAGTAGTGACACATACACACAGCTTCTTAACAACAGTATTACACAGACATACAGGAGGTCTACCCACTAGACGTACAATAGTATTAGCCAAGAGGCCAGAGATATAGCATTTAAACTAGGCATAGAAAATAGGGTAGAGATGCTGGTGAAGAAAGAGGCGTTCATGATGATCAAGGATCATAAACCTAACTTTACCTCTAATCCTAAATTCAGGCTGATAAACCCGGCACAGTCTAAGATTGGATAGGTGAGCAAACAGTCATCAGAAAGATCAGTAATGGCATTAGAAACACCTCTGACCTTGACCTATGGCACAACACCAACGAGGACATTACATGGTTTAGGACCAATAGCGGTAGGGGTAGAGCTAGGTTTACCCAATTTATATAGTGGATTTCTGCCTATCTATATCAAGGGAGCTACTGTTAAAGGCACTGGACTTTGCTAGGGCCCACACTGAAGTCAGCAATGAGGACATATGCATTATCATGCATGCCAGAAGAATCCTACTCTTCAATAGAGGGTCAGTGGGTCAAACGTACTGACCCAGAAGGCTCCTTCGACGTGGCAATGGGTGCCTTCAACAGTGCTGATGTATGTGAGCTGGTCGGTTTCTTTATCCTAGATATACTAAAAAAAGAAATTCCCTTTAACTAGCTTTGGCCTCTACAGAGATGACATGCTGGCAATATCAAGAGGGGCTAATGGTCACATGCTAGATAGGCTCAGAAAGGATCTCACAGGTATCACGAAATCCCTTGGCCTGAAGGTCACAATAGAGACCAACTTGAAAATGGTAGATTTCCTTGATGTGACCCTGGACCTGGTGCCTATAGGCCCTTTAGGAAACCAAATGAGAAACTATCATATATTAACACTGGTTCCTGCCATACAGCCATAGTGTTCAGGAACCTGGTTAAGGGCATCAGCAGGAGAATCTCCAGTTTATCTTCAAGTAAAGAGATCTTTGATGCTGCCGCCTAGAACTGCAACTGGGCTTTGGCTGCCAGTGGTTTCAAGGATAGTATTAGTTACATTAGACCCTAACCCCAACAAGGGAAAGCAACACTGGAAAGTGCTGTGGTTCACACCACCCTTCTCTTTAAATGTTAAGACCAGAGTAGGTAAAATCTCACTTAGTTTAGTTGATAAACACTTCCCCTGTACTAATAGATTCAACAAAATATTTAACAGACATACCTTGAGAATATCCTTTAGCTGTGCACCTAGTGTAAAACTGATTTTAGTAGGTAGGCCTAGACCCGAGGCAGAGGCAGGATGCTCATGCAAGGGTAACACAACTTGTCCACTGAACAGCCACTATAACACAGAGACAGTTGTTAAAGAAGCAGTGGTAACAGCCATAGGAACCAATGGACAACCAAGCATGCGGAAGTATGTGGGGGCAATGGAAGGCCCCTTCAGATCCCACTTCAACCACCACAAGTGCTCCTTCAACATCCCAGAGAGACATAATGCCACAACCCTAGCCAAGCATATTAGGTCTTTGAAAGAAAGCACCATAGAGTACAGCATAAAGTGGAAGATCCTGGAGAAACGCAAACCATACTTCAATAGCAGCAGGAAGTGCAGGTTGTGCCTGGTTGAGAAGAGAGCAATTTTAAAGGGTAGCCAATGCTCAGATATTTACCTGAACAGCAGGAGTAAGGTGTTTAATCCTTGCTCACATGAAAGGAAGTACATCCTATTGTACCTGCGTGCCCCACCATGATTGCAACCACAGGTTCCCAGCTTTGATATATATATAAGAGTGTTGTAGTTCACTTGAAGCATTGTAGTACCAAAGAAGGAAAAGAAAAAGGAAAATAGAAAACTTTGTAACAATGCAGAAAGTTTTACATTTTATATTTCGGGTGCTAAGGCCCATCCGTAGAAGTGGTGTAACAACACCAGCTGGCACACACATGTTAATCAGTTCCTAAACATTGAAGAAAATAAAGATTAAAATTGTAGTTAAGGCCTTAGGCTCAATTCAGACTGCTGAGTGAAGCTGCTGGAGACTGTGGTCAAACTCCGGCTGGAAGGGGTTGCTGCTGGAAGGCTATATGTGCAGCAGCAGGATTTGGCTCCTTGCCATACCTCCAGAAAGAGTCAGGAGTGATTGTCGAAGAATTTTTATGTCTTCCCCAGCCCCAATTTCTGGCCTCCTAATTCTCCTAATTGTAATACCATTAATAACTATGTTAAGAAAGACATCAACCACTCTGCCTGAAACACCAAGGCTGAGCTGGTGGCCAAGATCAAGTAGATGTTCAAAGATCTTCCCAAAGACACAGTGAGAAATGCATGCACCAAAATCCAGAGCCTTCTCGAGGCTGTGGTGGAAGCTAAGGACAGCTACTTTGAATAAACTGTTATTTACCAGCCATAATCAAGCTGATATTTTTGGAGTTTTTAAAATACTTTCATTTTTGGATGGGAATTGTGTTTTCTTTTCCTTTTATACAAACTGTCAAATTTAGCCCAAACACTATGTATGTGTGTGTGTGTGTGTGTGTGTGTGTGTATTGTTGTTGTTGTTGGCATCCTTTTGTCTCGGGAGACAATGGAGTTGCGCATAAAATAATCCAGTCCGGTTTTTCCATTTCATGTCCTAATGCATCTCCTGCTGTGGCTGCGTAGTCCCATCCTGGCAGGGGCCGCAAATGTAGCGAAGGCTTTGCCTGGCTGGTTGTGATGTCATGGTTTCTTGTTGACGTCTTTTCTTGTCTTTCCATTTCTCCTCTCTCCCTCTGTCACTCCTTTGTGTTCCCTCTTCTATGGTGCGTCGCCAATCTCCACGGTTGCTGGCAACCGCTTCCCAGTT
>NC_068994.1:25400619-25403228 GCF_001194135.2 Octopus bimaculoides
TAATATTGATGTTGCAGGCCTTCATGTCCCTTTTGCAAACATCCTTGTATGGTAAGAACAGTCTTCCCACAGACCTAGTGCCCCTAGCAAGCACTCTGTAGAGTATGTCCTTGGGGATTCTGCCATCTTCCATACGACTAACTTGTCCAAGCCATCTCATACGTCTTTGTGTGAGGAGTGCAAACGTGTTTGATATTCCTTCTTGCTTGAGGACATCTTTGTTGGGGACACGATTCTGCCATTTTATGCCAAGGATTTTCCAGAGGCAGCGCAAGTGAAAGATATTTAGGTGATGCTCTTGGCGTGTGTATGGCGTCCAGGTCTCACTGCCATACAGTAGAGTGCTAAGTACATATGCCTGGTAAATCTTTATTTTTGTGGTCTTGGTCAGCTTGTTGTTGTCCCATGCCCGTTTGGAGAGTTGGGCCACCACAGCAGCTGCCTTGCCAATGCATACATTGAGCTCAACATCAAGGGATAGGTTGAAGGTGATGGTAGAGCCAAGATAGGTAAACTCCTCCACCTCCTGTAGTCTGTGGTCTCCAAAATGTATGTTTGGGATGTCCGATGTAGCCTGACCCATGATGTTGGTCTTCTTGAGGCTGATAACTAAGTCAAAGTCGCTACATGCTTGCTCAAAGCAGTTGATGAGCTTTTGCAGGGCTTCTCTGTGTGATACCAGAGCGGCATCACCATCAAAGAGCATCTCCTTAATCAGGATGCTTCTGATTTGGGTCTTGGCACGCAGACATGAGAGATTGAACAGTTTCCCGTCACTTCTACTGTGCAGAAATATTCCATCATATCATGTCTCAAAGGCATGTGACAACAGCAGCGAGAAGAAGATGCCAAATAATGTAGGAGCAAGGACACAGCCTTGCTTTACCCCGTTCTTTATTTGAAAGGCAACTAATGTTGAACCATTGTGCTGTATGGTGCCTTGCATATCATCATGAAAAGATTTGATCCTTTCTGAATTCTGTCTAACTGACCCATAGTTACCACAGTGCGGATTGTGACACAGATCATTCACTAATAAGAAGCAGGGGGAGGATTTTGCCTAAAAAAGTCCACCACTCCAGAACACTGCCAGAACCTCGGACCCTACACTGCGAACATTTTTTGCTGTTTCTATCAAGGTTGCCCTCAGTAGCTGCCCATCCTCGCATTAACACTGCCAGAATCTCGGACCCTACACTACAAAAATTTTTTGCTGTTTCTATCAAGGTTGCCCTCAGTAGCTGCCCATCCTCCTCTGCTGAAAGTAGGTGGAATTATATCAGGGAAGCTTTGTATACCACATCAATAGATACTTTCGGCATGAGTGAAAGGCAAAACCCAGATTGGTTCAGTGCTGGGCTCTCAGAGCTGGAACCAGTTATCAAAGCAAAGAGCACAGCTCTGATGCAATACAAGAGTGATTCTTCTACAAAGTCACTTGAAGAACTCAGAAAGGCAAGAAATAAAACCCAACTGAAGCTGCAATTGAGGGCGTCAAGATCTTGCCAGCCATGTGTGAAATTGACAGTCTGCCGTCTATAGCAGAGCTCACCAAGGCTATTGACTCCCTAGCCAGTGGCAAAGCTCCGGGAAAAGACGGCAGCCCCTCAGAGATCAACAAAGCCGCCAACAACACCGCTCTGCTTCGGCACCTTCACGAGCTTCTGTGTCAGTGCTGGGAAGAGGGTAACATCATTACGCTTTACAAAAGGTGACCATGGTGATTGTAACAATTACCGTGGAATATCTCTTCTCAGCACTATTGGAAAGACATTTGCTTGCGTTATCCTGTCCAGGCTACAGCTGCTTGCTTCTCAAATTTATCCAGAATCGCACAGTGGCTTTAGACGAAGCAGATCAACTATTGACATGGTATTCTCCATACGCCAACTTCAGGAGAAGTCCAGAGAGCATAAAATGCCATTATATATGGCCTTCATTGATCTGACAAAGGCCTTTGACTTGTTAAGTAGAAAAGGCCGCTTCATCCTGCTTCAAAAAATCGGATGTCCACCAAAGCTGCTGAGGATCATCAAATCTTTCCATATATATATATATATATATATATATATAAACCTTTTTTGCATCCACCCCCCGTCCTTTCTTCATTATCTATCTGTTTCTCTCCATGTTATTCAATTGAACTTCGTTTTTGTCTTAAATTCATACTTATTCATTTTCCTTACGTTATTCAAATTTTATCGCTCCTTCCTTTAAAATTACGATTTAAGCATTGCTGTCTCTCAAATATTTAGAACCTACGATTAAGAAGTTTCTCTCCTGGCTGGTGATAGATTTTATTTTTTCTACTCCCTCAACATTTTCTCAAACCTTTTTTACGTCCCCCACCCCATCCGTTCTTCATTATCTATCTGTTTCTCTCCATGTAAATCAATTGAACTCCATTTTTGTCTAAATTCATACTTATTCATTTTCTTTTACTTTATTCAAATTTTATCGCTCCTTCCTTTAAAATTATGATTTAAGCTTAGCCGTCTTTCCTTCAACTATGCCTCTGATTTAGCATTCTGTACAATTTCGTCCTAAATTCATGCTATTTATTTTATTCTCCTTACTTAAGTTTTATCGCTACTTTAAAATTACAATTT
>NC_068994.1:25405794-25406865 GCF_001194135.2 Octopus bimaculoides
GTTAAGATTCTACGGCACTAACTGTATTCAGCTGAATAGACTTCAGCGATTGGTTGAAATTACCGAAATACAACAACTTTTTACATGAAATAACTTCGAATACAAAAATTTGTATCTGTTCTATAACACAAAATATACAAGTATACGAAGTTTGAAAGTGTTTCGGTGCCAAAAACACTACATAAAACATAAATGAAAAATGTTGCCCGTCAAACCAAAAAGATCCTTGCTGAGTCACTATCAGAACTAGAGGAGAGGTTTCAGGTGTGGAAGCAGGAACTAGAATCGAAGGGCCTTAGAGTCAATCTAGCTAAAACCAAAGTCCTAATAAGTAGGAAGGTAGATAAAACACAAACCCCTTCAGGTAGACGGCCCTGCTCAATATGAAGAAACGGAATAGGTAGTAACAAGCTATGGACACATAGGAGGTGCAGCAATATCAAAGGCAAGTTAACTAGGAATTTAGTTTTTGTATGTGGCAGATGTTCAGGTGCAATAAACACTGTAAACAAACAGGAAACAACTTCTGTCTCATTCCAGGGAGAAAAGCTAGAGGTAGTTGATAGCTTCCACTATCTGGGTGACCAAGTTAGTACTGGCGGTGGGTGCACTGAAAGTGTAGCTGCTAGAATAAGAATAGCCTGGGCAAGGTTCAGAGAGCTCTTACCTCTGCTGGCGACAAAGGGACTCTCACTCAGAGTAAAAGGCAGACTGTATGACGCATGTGTACAAACAGCCATGATACATGGCAGTGAAACATTGGCTGTAACGGTTGAGGACATGCGTAAGCTCGCAAGGAATGAAGCCAATATGCTCCGATGGATGTGTAATGTCAGTGTGCATACCCGACAGAGTGTAAGTATCTTGAGAGAAAAGTTGAACATAAGAAGCATCAGTTGTGGTGTGCAAGAGAGACGATTGCGCTGGTATGGACATGTGGTGAGAATGGACGAGGATAGCTGCGTGAAAAAGTGCCAAACCCTAACAGTTGAGGGAACCCGTGGAAGAGGTAGGCCCAGGAAGACCTGAGCTGAGGTGGTGAGGCAAGACCTTCGAACATTGGGCCTCACC
>NC_068994.1:25407854-25414800 GCF_001194135.2 Octopus bimaculoides
AAGAGACAAATAGAATAAATACTAGGCTTACAAAGAATAAGCTCTGGGGTCGATTTGTTCGACTAAAAGTGGTGCTCCAGCATGGCTGCAGTCAAATGACTGAAACAAATAAAAGAGTAAAAAGAGTTATATACATACACACACACACACACACACACACACATATATATAGTCCTCCAGGCCATAACAGAGAAATTTAAAGCTGGCTGACCCTGGAATTTATTTGCTGATGATCTCTCACTCACAGTGGAATCTATAACAGAATCAGAAAAGAAATCACAGATGTGGAAGCAAAACCTGGAATCAAAGGGCCTTAAAGTTAATTTAGAAAAGACTAAAGGTTTAGAAAGTAGGAAAACAGACAGTACACTGTCCTGCTCAAGTAAATGGCCCTGCTTGACATTCAGGTAAGATGTAGGCAATAATTTCAGTGTACCCAGAGCAAGCAGTGGACACACAAGAGGTGTAGTGGAATCACAGGAAGGTTAATGGAGAAAGTAGTTTTTGTTTGTAGAAGATGCATAGCTGCCATAAAGCCTGAGGTCATATGGGAAATTTACTTTCTCAAATGCTCTGGAGGCTTCTGAGGGGTAATAGGGAGCTTCTGTTACCTAGGTGACCTAATTAGTAGTGGAGGAGGAAGTTCTGAAACTGTAGTTACTAGAATAAGAGTAGGATGGAGAAAGTTCAGGAAACTATTACCTTTGTTAGCAACAAAAGGTCTCTTTCTCCATCTGAAAGGCAGATTGTATGATACATGTGTATATACAGCAATGCTACATGGTAGTGAGACATGGGCCCTGAAAGCAGAGGACATGCAAAGACTAGAGAGGAATGAAAAACTAATATGCTTCACTGGATGTGCAATATTATTGAGCATGTATGACAAAAAGCAAATGTATAGAGAGAAAAGTTAGGCACAAGTAGAATCAGATGTAGCATGCAAGAGAAATGACTGCATTAGTTTGGTCATGTGATGCATACGGATGAGGACAGTTGTACAGAGAAGTGTTGATTGCTTAAAGCGGATGGAACTTGTAGAAGGGGGAGACCCAAAAAGACATGGAATTAAGTATTGAAGACTAATCTGAAGATACTGAGCCTTGAGAAGACAAAGGACCGAAAAGATTGGTATCTTGCTGTGCACCAGAAGATCCACCCATTACAGTAAAAATGGTATCCTAAAACCAGATATGCTTGCACATATGACGCCATGTACCCAGTCGTCTCTCCCTCTGACACATCAAGCATTCCTCCCCACTTCCTGCCATCTAGGGTACTACACAGCTACTGTATTTACTGGTAAACAATATTGCACATATTATCTCTCATACTGTCAAAATGACCCCACTAGCAAACTACTTCCATTCCACACCATCCCTACCCACAACATTTCAACCAAATACTTCCTTTCTGTGCTTTCAGCTACTGCCCTTTTCCCCCTCTATGACACTCCATTCTAAAGACATTTCTAATCTACTATCATTCTCAATACTCTCCCATATCTACTGTCATAACCCTACTATAGCCTCTTATGTATCCCTATCTCTTCCTTTCCACATATCCTACACCTTACACATTATTCAATTACTTTCTATTCTATTCTCCTTCCTGAGACACTCATCTATATCCCACCTCACCACTCTGCATACTTGTATTTCCATCATCTGCACCCCTCACCCTTGTTCTCCACTCACTACAGTAATCTCTACCTCTACCAGTTTATTCCCTCTTCACACTTTCATGAAAGCATCCACTTTCTCATCTCCTCCCATGATCTACTATCCTTGTCCTTCTTTGTTCATTGAAAGTTTGTTCTACCACCCCATCACTACTTTCCTCTTATTTCCTGTAGCCACATATGTCCTCTATAGCAAGAAACCCCGGTATACAGCCACTCATCTCCACCCTGTCCAACTTTTCTGTTTTTTTCTGTCTTTCAAGTTACATGACACCCTCACTAATGCCAGTAGCATGAAAAAGGTACCCAATACACTTTGTGAAGTGGTTGGCATTAGGAAGGGCAGCTATATGTAGAAACCATGCCTAAGATGACATTGGTGGTTGGTGCAGTCCACCAGTTCCCTGTTAAACCATGCCAGCATGAAAAGCAGATGTTAAATGATGAAGATGATGATAGTTTTAAATATTTGTGTTGTACTGGAGTTAATGGTAGTCTTAAAATGGTTACAAAGAGTTTCATTTTATATGTTAAGTCTGAAGAAAGGGGCAGTGCCTATGACCTTCATAGGCCTTTCAAGATCAGTGAAATTGATATCATTAAAGTTTTTCTTTAACTATCTCAAGCTTAAGACTGCAAGAAAAACATGGAGAATGAGAATTCCAGATAACTAACATTCTGAAGAGGCAGGACTAGTGGGCCTGGGGAGGTTAAATACAATATAAGTGATGAGAGGAGAGATGAGTGACTCAGCGTTCCATTGTAGGAAATGGTACAAGACCAGCCAACTGTGAGGAGCAGAGGCAACTACTAATGGTAGAAAAGACAGAGAAAAGAGACAGCAGGTTTGAAGTGCTTAACAGTGACATAATGACAAACAGTCAAGTGGATTTTATCAACTTACCCTGGAGCACAGGCCATCGCGGTTTCAATTTCCTTGATGAAACTTTCCAGTGTTGTAAAAATGGCTACAATATACCAAGAAAAATAGTGACAGAACACATTAACAAAGATAATTATTATTTGGAAGTTTATTATTATTATTCAAGTGGCGAAGGTGACAAGCTGACAGAATCATTAACACACTGGGAAAAATGCTTAGTGGCATTTTGTCTGTCTTCACATTCTGAGTTCACATTCCGCCAAGGTTGACTTAGTCTTTCATCCTTTGAGGATCAATGAAATAAGTACCTGTTAAGGACTGGAGTTGATGTGATCAACTACCTAACCTCCCTGGAAATTTCAGACTTCGAGCTTATAGTAGAAAGCATTATTATTAAGGCGGCAAATTGGCAGAATCATGAGTGCATTGGACAAAATGCTTAGCAGCATTTATTTTGGTTCTTTAACTTTTGAGTTTAAATAAATGTCTTGTAAGATTCTCTCACCATTTCACTCAGTGTTATAATGCATACCAAAAGTGATGTGTCATTCTCAGCAGTTTACAGACAAAACTAAAACCATAGATATCATGACAGACAAAATACAAAACACATAGATAAAAACATGAACAAAAGGAACGAAAATGGTCAGGTTGACTCTAAATTACCATTCTATCTTAATGGTCTGATTATAAGGAAGAACGTTCTAAACAGACTAAAGAATAAAATAAAGCATGATAAGGAGATAAGGACTGATCATTTCAGTACTTATCAACTGTTTCCTTGTCTCTTTTAAGGATCTAAATTACCCTATCTTATGATAAAACTGGCCCCATTCTAAACTTGAAAAAGACTACTCAAAGTTAATTAATAACTGTCTGGTTTTTATATACTTTTTTGAAGCAATAAAAAAAGTTTGTAGGTACCCTTACCAGCTCTGTGCACACATTCCCCGCCACACCCACCTACAAGGTTGTGTGTTCTATATACTAGCAGAGGCACTCAGCATTGCCCAGGAATAAAATTGTTACTTATATATTAGAAGAAAAAAGCAAGGTGGACACTAAACAATGATGATGATGACATTCAATTTATTCTTCAATTAGGATACATTTTATTCTTTAATTGGGAAATCAATTTGAAATTCATAGTACAAAATAGTAATAATAATAAAAAGATTAAAAAAAAAAATACAAAATTTACCACTTTTATAAAAGGAAATAAATTCCATCAAATTTTTTTTCCTTTTACTTTTTTCTTTTACTTGTTTCAATCATTTGACTGTGGCCATGCTGGAGCACCATCTTTAGTTGATCAAACCGACCCTGGGACTTATTCTTTCTAAGCCTAGTACTTATTCTATCAGTCTCTTTTGCCGAACCACAAAGTTACAGGGACGTAAACACACCAATATCAGTTGTCAAGAGATGGTACGGGACAAACACAGACACACAGATACATACATACATACATACATACATACATATGTACATACATATATATACACATATATACGATGGGCTTCTTTCAGTTTCTGTCTACCAAATCCACTCACAAGACTTTGGTCAGCCCAAGGCTATAGTAGAAGACACTTGCCCCAAAGTGCCACTCAGTGGGACTGAACCCAGAACCATGTGGAGGGGAAGCAAGCTTCTTATCACACAGCCACTCCTATGCTTTTGTTGAAGGAAAATTATGTACGAGTTTCTGGGTAAACAACATTCTTTGTTTTCTGGTTTGGAGCATAGACAAATAAGTCTTGCAAACTACCAACCCTGGAACAACCAACATAAAGTTGACCATGAGAAAAGCAAGGCTCAATTACGTGCAAGCTAGTAGATTTCAAAGTCTGATCTTGACCTTTATTAATAGACATTGTGAAGCAAAGTTGCACTGGGAATTGTATTCATTTGAACTAAAATGGCATGTCTGTTGGTTTGATTGGAATTCTTGGAATGAAAACTTCTTCCCCAGAGGCACATCCAGTGATGATGGTAGCTTCTATCTCATTAAGTGATAATGTCTTCACAATCAACCTTGTCCCATTGCATAATTTAGGAGGATCTAAATTTCTAAGAAGCATTAGGACTCCTACCTTCAGAAAAAGTTTATGTGGAGGAATTCCAGGTGGCTCAAGAGAATGAAAGAACTCTGTTGGGTAATGAACAGCTTGATTTTCATCAAGGACTGAATCAGTTGATTTTTACTCCTTAATGACTGTTGGAATCTTATTCATTAATTCATGGTTAATCCTTGCTAGTGTCTCATTTTTGATATTGAGAATTGCCCTGTCACACAACCATTTATGTGAATTATCAACATTATTACTTAAGTCTGAAAATATCCTGTTCTTCAATTCAACTGGAGAATTCACCATGATAGCAATATGAGCCATTTCCATGATATCATCAAATGGTACTTTTCCATTTCCTAATTGGAGCCAGGTTGGAAACTGTTCTGCGCATTGGTCCCTATGTTATAACGCTTGCACCTTAGTATTGAGGGAGAATTTCTATACTTTACTCCATAGGTGTGAAGACTTAATGCATATTTTTATTTCATCAGATCTTGTTCATCTCAGAATGACTGGTAATGTCTATCAGGAGACTTCAGTCTCCTGAGAAAACTAATGTAACTCCTCCCATAAATTTATTGTTGCCTCTTATGTCCTGTAAGGTCTTATCAAGAGCTTCCATTGCACCTCTATGTGACATGGTGCATTCATCCCAAATGACCAGGTGGCATTGGCACAAAACTTCTGCTGAACCTGAACCTTATGTTACAAATTGAATGATCATTTGTGACCAGGTTTAGTGGTAATTTAAAAGCAGAATGAGCTGTTCTCCCTCCTGGGAGAATGGTGGCAGCAAAGACAGATGATGCTACAGCAAATGCAATTCTTTTTTGTTGCCTTACCTTGAAGGGAAGCAATGTTGGTACAAATGTTTTAACTGTGCCACCAGGAGCATGAAGAAATAAAATTCCTCTACTTTTTTCTCTGACTGACAAAATAATTTTATCACAGGTACAGTATTGTTTTGGAAGTTTAGGTTCATGTTCATTCACAGTTGCAGCAAATTCTGCGATGTCATAATTTGTCTCTCTTACTATGTCTAATTTGACAGTTTGTTTTTGGCAGTCCAGAGCCAGACTCTTGCAAATTTTTGCCTCCCTTGGCCAAAACTTGATCCTCAATTTCAGTCAGTACTTGGTTAAAAATTGTTTCAGAGAACTGAATATTGATATCTTGGTTTGCCTGTTGAACTGTATACTTTAAGTCCTCAGCCATGTTGTCGTGATGTTTCATCCAAAGCCGTAGGGGACTGCCAAGTTGACACTTGTTCAGTATAATTGCAAAAAGGTTACAGAGTTTCCTTGGAAAATCTGATACTGATACTACAGTCAATTCAAGGTCCTAATGCTCATTTTATAAAAAACATTGTTGATAGAACATTATTTACATTATTTAAAATTGACGGATATTTGTCCTCATCTTGTTTGTTGTTAACACAACGTTTCGGCTGATACACCCTCCAGCCTTCATCAGGTGTCTTGGGGAAAATTCGAACCTGGGTTCTCATTCCTAAGGTATTTTTCAATGTTGTTGTTATTATTATTATTATTATTATTATTATTATTATTCAGGTCACTGCCTGAAATCAAACTCGGAATATGCCCACAAGCATACGGGGTAGTGGTTAAGAGCGCGGACTACTAACCCCAAGATTGGAATCTGAATAATAATAATAATAATAATAATAATAATAATAATAATAATAACAACAACATTGAAAAATACCTTAGGAATGAGAACCCAGGTTCGAATTTTCCCCAAGACACCTGATGAAGGCTGGAGGGTGTATCAGCCGAAACGTTGTGTTAACAACAAACAAAATTAGGACAAATATCCGTCAATTGTAAATAAGGTAAATAATGTTCTATCAACAATGTTTTTTATAAAATGATGAGCATTAGGACCTTGCATTGACTGTAGCATCAGTATACAGACAGTACACGGCTTTACCAAGGAAAAATGTGCCAAAGCAACCCTGAAAAGAGGAAAATTAGTTAAAAGCAGCAATATAACACTAGATAGAGCCAATGAAATAAGAGAACTAGACGAAAGCCAACCATACAAGTATTTAGGAGTCAATGAACTAGATAGGATACAACATACACAAATGAAAGAAAAAATAAAGAAAGAGTACTATAGACGAGTTAGATCAATACTAAAAACAGAGCTCAATGCTAAAAACAAGATAATGGGTATCAACACTTTAGCTGTCCCAGTTATAAGCTACAGCTACAACATCCTTAACTGGACACTAAACGAACTATGTAAAATAGACAGGAAAACAAGAAAAATAATGACAGGATCTAGGAT
>NC_068994.1:25415905-25419455 GCF_001194135.2 Octopus bimaculoides
TGGGTACTGCACACATTCTACGCAAAACACTTTCAATACAGTAAACATAAGAGCACCACAGCAAACCACAGCACATACCCAAGGCGCACAGAGCTGCGCTCGGTAGTGAAGTGAAAGCACGTTATAAAAATAAAACTACTGAACAATAATAATAACAACAACAACATTGAAAAATACCTTAGGAATGAGAACCCAGGTTCGAAATTTCCCCAAGACACCTGATGAAGGCTGGAGGGTATATCAGCCAAAATGTGTTAACAGCAAACAAGATGAGGACAAATATCCATCAATTGTAAATAATGTAAATAATGTACATAATTCTTCATCTCTTCAATATAGAACTGTGTTGTTGATAGAAGTTTCACACACATGACCATTTACCCTCTTTGAATCTTAGAATGATTTGAGACCATGTACTTCATGCAAAAGGAGCCGTAAGTACTAGCATTCTGTTTGGTTTGGGTGGACACTAAACTCTTGCAAGAGCATCATCCCCACATTCCCTCTTATGCCATTTATTGTTTCTCCAAGAGTAATACTTTAGTAATTGTTGGTAAAGGTGTTTTCTTGTATTTTCATCTACTTGCCACAACTTTAAAAAGGCAGTAAGTGTAGTTTCTTTTGGAGAAAGTGCTTGTTGCAAGGCTGTTTGCTTTGTAAAGATAACTCTGTGGCCATTCTCTAGATCAGTGGGTCTTAACCTTTTTACTACCACGCCTCCCCTAGGAATTTGTCCTTCTCTCCAAGTTCCCCTTGCATCTATGAATAAAATTCCCTCCCAGATTTTAAATAAAACCTAAAATATGTTTTTAGTCTTTTTATTGACTATGAATTAGTCACATTATACAAAATATGTATAATTTTATATATAATCACATTATGCAAAAAGTGAGATACTTGACACTGCTTCTTAACAAAAAAAAAAGTTTTTTTTTTTATTGAATATGAATTAGTCACATTATTAGTGAGATACTTGACACTGCTTCTTAGCTACAAGATCTTGAATGTATGATTGAATACCTGAGAGTGCACAACGTAAGTGCCTTTCAGCATTCAGCCTGTTTCTGTATTTGGTCTTGACAGCAACAAGTGTGGAAAATGCAGCTTCACAAAGATACGTGGATCCACACATAGCTAAAATCTGAAGAGCCTGATGTGAGATCAGAGGATAAACAGGAAGGTACTTGATCCAGAACATTTCAAGATCCAGTTCTTTAAAGTCTTCCTTAGCTGTGGAGTTGAACTTCAGCTCAAGAAACTTCTCTTGCACTTCATCCAAAACATCAGTCACTTCACACTGAAATGGGTTCCTGATGAATTTCCAGGCTTCATGCTTTTTATCTATATCTGGAAGTATCTGATGAATTCTGTTTTCAAGTCAGATGAGTAATTATTTGTTTCTTAACTCAGAATCAAGGTTACCGTGAATGAGAGCAGAATCCAAGTAACTAAAACTGGCTGTATTTCCCTGCCGAATTCAACATTTCCAGAAGTCAAGTTTGGTCATGAAGGTTTGAATGGTGTTGTGGTACGTGAGAATGTTGATGTTTTTCCCTTGTAGTTTAAGGTCGAGAGCATTTAACACTTCGAAGATGTCTACCAAGTAAGCTAGAGATAGCTGAAAGTCTTCAGACTGGAACTTGTCATGGAGATCTACCTTCTGCTGCAAATCTAGAAATATTGCTACCTCTCTTAGTTCATAAAGCCATCCAAGCATGTTCCCCTTTGATAGCCATTGTATGTTTATATGAAAAAGCAGTGCTTCATGTTCAGATTCCATATCTTTACACAACAGTTTGAAAAGACGACTGTTTAAGGCTCCACCTTTAACAAAGTTTACAACCTTGATAGCCACGTTCGGGACATTTCTCATTTCAGTAAGTAAGGTTCTGGATGCTAAGGCTTCATGATGAAATATGCAGTGTGTACCTACAACAGATGTATTGAATCCAGACTGCAGACCAAATTGAATATATTTGCCAAGATACTTCCATTTCTTTGCACTCATTGCGAATTATTTGATGCAAAGTGAACAACACAAATATTTGAACAAAAGATAAGGCACATTTAAGGTAATGTCAAGGCCCAAGTTAGAACGCATGGAGAAAAAGTTCTGAAAAAAACTAAAACAAAAAAATTTGGAGTAAAAGTTAAAAGAAAAGTTATACAAAAAATTTGTACAATAAAATATTGTATTTATTTGTATGAAAATATATAAAAAAAAGTTTCTTTAAAAAAAAAGATTTTGCATAGCTTTTAGTTTTACCTAGTACTTTCTGTAATATTTAAATCTGAATTTTAGCTTAATATTATAATTTTTTCTTACAAAAAAATTTACTCTATTTCTTATATAAACATGTAATATTAAAAATTTTGGTTATATTGTTAAAATTTTTTATTCCAATCTGTGTTTTAATTTTTTTGAGACATTATTAAATTGAGTGATAGTAGAACCTATTAAATACTTTTTGTTTTATTTCCTATTTTTAAATATATCATACTTTTCATCTTGCTAAAATTTTAAAATAAGTTGATGTTTCTTAGTATAAAGATTTGATAATGTTTCAGCATGTCTCTTGATTTTGAAGAATCACATTATTTCATATATATGAAAACTGAATCAAACTTGTTTATAGTCTATTAACTGAAAAAGATGTTTGTCTTTACACGATAATAATACCTAAGCTTTATACCAGTGGTTCTTAACCTGAGTCTTCTTGTAACAAAAAAAAAAAATTACAAAATAAAGGCAAATGTTAAAGCTACAATTCAGAATTAATGACATTTTGAGGGACATGAAGGGGGTGGTCAATAAGTACAGAAAATTATAAGTGGCACTAAGATAATAGAATAAGAAAACTAAAAGTATAAGGTGATACTTTTGCATTTTTTCATAAACTTCTCATTATTTGACTGTGCTCTCGAAAAGAGAATAATAAATATAATTAGAGAAATTCCTGCTTTTTCTCAAGGGCTTGCACCCCCCACCACTCTAGATAGACACTCAGATGAATGATGCATATATCTTTTTTGTACCAAATATTTAAATTTGGGAACTTAGTAGATATTTCTTTCCGTAATTTATTGTAGATGTTTGCAAATAGAGAATTAAAACTTGAAATGAAAACATTAAAGTAGAGAGTGAGATTTCACAAATCATCATCATCATCAGCATCATTTAATGTCCGTTTTCCGTGCTGGTGGTTTGACTGGGGACTGGCAAGCCAGGAGGCCGCACTAGGCTTCAATCTAATCTGGCAATGTTTCTACAGCTGGATGCCCTTCCTAATGCCAACCACTCCGAGAGTGTAGTGGATGCTTTTTACATGCCACCGGCATGGGAGCCAGTCAGGCAGCAGTGGCATCTGCCATATTTGGATGGTGCTTTTTACATGCTATTGGCACAGGAGCCAGTCGGGGCAGGGGTGGCTAGCATCAATCATGTTTGGATGGTGCTTTTTATGTGCTACTGGCACAGGGAGCCAACCAGGCAGCACTGGCAATGACCCATGCATGAATGGTGCTTATTGCGTGCACTGGCATCGGCCAC
>NC_068994.1:25422970-25425693 GCF_001194135.2 Octopus bimaculoides
TAACAGCTTGATGCCTCTGTAATTATTAGTATCTAAAGCGTCACCTTTACCTTTGTAGCAGTTTACTATGGTGCTGCTACACCAGTCATTGGGTATGACTCCTTCATGTATCACCCGGTTCGTAATACGGGTGACTAGGCTGTAGCCAACACTGCCAGATATTTTGAGCATCTCTGCAGTGATTCCTGATGGGCCAGGGGCTTTCCCTGTCTTCATACTCTTAATTGCTTTATCTACCCTGGTACTGTCAACTCGGATAGCTGGTCCCTCTGTTGGGTCGACATAAGGCAGGCTCTCTTTCTCCCATTCATTCTCTTTATTAAGCAATCTATCGTAGTGGCATCTCCAGACCTCTTTCTTTGCAGCCTCATTTAGTGCAATTTACATCATAAGTGTTTTTTCGTTGTAAGTTTTCTTTTTAGTTGATTTTCACCTAGCAAGACTTATCGTAGATGGCGTAATAAGTCACACCCGAACAACGTTGGGTTATACTGCTAGTATATATATATTACAGTTATGTGGAAGCAGGTGATACAGGAAAGTGTAGCATTGAGGATAAAACATTTGTGGAGTAAATAATGGGCTAATTCGACTAAGTGACATGTCATGCATCCGTTTGGAGTATTCCAGGCCCTAACTTGTCATGGAAAATTGTGGGAAGAGAAGATGTGCATGCCTTTGCTGATCTTCAGAAAGTCTCATCTCGCTTCTCTCTTCAGACACCAATTGACGTGCTGCAGCATGTATTTGCTGATGTTGGGAAAGTCTCATCTCCCTTCTCTCTTGAGACTCCATTTGACATGCTGCAGCATGCCTTTGCTGATCTTGAGAAAGCCTCATCTCACTTCTATCTTGAGATTCCATTTGATATGCTGCTGCATGCGATTGATGGTGGGAATGTCTCATCTCTCTTTTTTTCTTGACTTCTCCATTTGACGTGCTGCAGCATGCATTTGCTGATCTTGGGAAAGTCTCATTCCCTTCAGTATTGAGACTCCATATTATGTGCTGCAGTATGCCTTTGCTAATCTTGGGAAAGCCTCATCTCCCTTCTCTATTGAGACTCCATTAATTTAAGGGTAAATATGTAATTGTAAATACCTTGCAAACTTGCAACTGCTGCGATAATTATGAACTGGTAACTGAATGGTAAATGTGTATTTGTATATACCTTAGACCTGCCACTTAATTGTTTTTTGTCAAGAGTTTCACCTCCAGCTGTTCATTATGTCACTTAGTATAGATACACTGATATTTCATTCTGCAGTTATGGCGGTAAAGATGGAAAGCTGCCGATGCATAATTTTGTTCACATTAGGATATAAATTATTCATTTATTTATCACAGTAGAATTAAAATTGAAAAAATAAAAGTGTAACAGTATTATATGACATTACAATATAGATCTTATTCTTTCACTTTTGACACATAATACTGAAGCAGCGCCAATGTTATATTGTTTTAATCCAAATGAAAAAAAAAATACATGTTGAAACTCATGGGGTCTGATATTATTAACTTGTAAAACTTTGATTTGATTTGGTCGAGCCGTTTGAGAATGCATTAGGAACAGACAGACAGACAAAGAATTTTATACATATAGAAGACAAGGAAGTCAACTTGTAGACAGAACTTACAAACTTGAGCCACTTTAGGACAGCTTTTTCTAACGCATAACTGCTCAGTGGCATGATTGAAGTCTCATTGGTTAGTACTAAAGGCTTATTGGCTGTATGTGGATCATAGTGGTCATATGTGCACATGCACAATGTTTTGCAATAGAGGGAGAAATATAAATAGTGTATTTAAATAGACAGAGTGCAAAAAATTTTTAATAAAGTAATGTTGTAGACAGAACGTACAAATATCGTAAAGACTAAAATATTTATGCACAACAAAACTGAAATACACTGAAGTCAGTTTTTAGGCAGATGTGGCAAAACTGAATTTAAACACACTGAGTGAACAAAAATTAAAAAGAACTCAATTGTTTTTCAGGGAGAACATACAAGAACCAAAACAACAGAGATTTTTATGCATGACTAATTGAAATACATAAAATTCAATTTGTGGACAGAAGTTACTAAGTGTGTGGGTGAGAGAGAGAGTGTGAATGAAAGAAACAGACATAGACTAAAAAAGAGGAACTATTACAGAGGGTGAGAGAGAATATGTGTAAGCAAGAAAAAAAGAGAATGAGAAAAGGAGAGAAAAGCGAGAAATAAACAGAGAGAATAAGGAGAGAATCAGTTGAAAACTGCAGAAGTTTTCATAGAAAAACCCGTATAAAACACCGTTTTCCTCAGTTACTTACTTTATGTGGGAGCACTGGGCAAAACGACCATCCTTGGCACATAAGTTGTGTGTGTGTAAAGTTTGGTGAAAATCGGTTAAACACTGTAGAAATGCATACGTACTAGACACACAGACATCCTTTGTTTTATATATATATATGTTAAATCTCTGAACGAGGTATTAACAGTAACTGCACAATAAAGTGAAGTATATTTGCCATTTAAATGTGGCTGACCCCTAAGGGTGGATGTTACTGTTGCTATTAGCCCCAGGAGAACATCTCCTCCAGCTGGCTTATCGACACACATCTGTGTCCTGTCTATTTTTGCCAAGGGAAGTTATCCCTCCCATCTTGGTCTGCGATACGTACAGACCCGAGTTTCAGGGTTATTTCCCTTCTTCAGCGAGATGTTCTCCTGGGGCTAAAA
>NC_068994.1:25426991-25427673 GCF_001194135.2 Octopus bimaculoides
GGCTGAGGTGGTGAGGCAAGACCTTCGAACATTGGGCCTCACCGAGGTGATGACTTCTGACCGAGACCTTTGGAAATATGCTGTACGTGAGAAGACCCAGCAAGCCAAGTGAGACCTAAATCCAAGGTCTCTGCCAGGGGTGTAGCCAGCCCACTTATGCATACCTTTCCTTCTTTGGCACTAAACTTCACTTGCGAAGACCTGTTGAGGCAAGTGAAATCGAAACCGAACTAAATTCGACGACTGGCACCCATGTCAAAGTCGTCTCCTTTATTGGACACGAAACTCAGCTTGTGAAGACTTATTGGGGCAAGTGAAAACGAAATCGGAATGGCACCTCTGCCCAGCGTCGCCTTTCTGGCACTTGTGCCCGTGGCATGTCTAAGGACTTTCGAGCAAGTGCGCCTGGACTGGCTGTTGTGTGGGTGGCACATAAAATACACCATTTGAGCGTGGCCGTTGCCAGTACCGCCTGACTGGCCTTCGTGCCGGTGGCACGTAAAAGCACCCACTACACTCTCAGAGTGGTTGGCATTAGGAAGGGCATCCAGCTGTAGAAACTCTGCCAAATCAGATTGGAGCCTGGTGTAGCCATCTGGCTTCACCAGTCCTCAGTCAAATCGTCCAACCCATGCTAGCATGGAAAGCAGACATTAAACGATGATGATGATGATGATATATA
>NC_068994.1:25428054-25444987 GCF_001194135.2 Octopus bimaculoides
ATATATATTCATATATATTTTGATAGAAAAGATAAGACAACAAAAGAAAGAAAGAGACCTCAATATTATGTAAATAGAGAGATTTATCTGTAAATAATATGTGACAATTATTCGGTAGCCATGATAAAACTCAGAGTTTCGGATGTTGGGGCGGAAACCCACGCTGCCATATCTTCAGTTATTTGGCCATCAAAAAAAAATGCTATGGAAATGACCGTTAAACAAAGGGAAATTACTGTGTGATTGACCATTATTAAGACAAAAGAGCTATTAGAATGACCGCTAAGTGAAGGTAAGGTAAGGGAGTAAAAATGTCCATAGTATTTGCGTAAGCGCACCAATCCATACATGCACATGCACGTCCGCACACCCACGTACATGCACCTAAATGTATATCCTCATCCACCCTCACTTGAAACACACACATGCTCACCCACACATTCACCAAAATATATATACATACCCGCATACACGCTCGCACACACACACACGTGCGCAACACGCTCGCACACGTACACACGCGCGCGCAAAAAAAGGTTCATACACATGTCTATATACGCATGTGCACAAGAAAAAACAGGGCTAAAGGCAAAATACAGAAAAAATGTGTGTGCGGGTACGTGCATATATAGATGTGTGTGTGCGTGCATGCATGCAAGAATGTGCGTATGTAGACGTGTTTTACTCTTATTGCTTTTTGACACATTTTCTGTATTTTGCCTTTAGCCTTGTTTTTTCTTGTGCACATGCATATATACACATGTGTATGTATGCGAGCGTGTTGCGCACGTGTGTGAGCGTGTATGCAGGTATGTATATACTTTTTGGCGAATGTGTGGGTGAGCATGTGGGTGTTTCAAGTGAGGGTGGCTGAGGATATACATATAGGCGCATGTACATGGGTGTGCAGGCGTGCATGTGTATGTATGGACTGGTGCGCTTATGCAAATACTATAGACATTTTCACTCCCTTACCTTTACTCCCACCCTTCACTTAACGATCATTCTAATAGCTCTTTTGTGTTAATAACAGTCAATCATACAGTAATTTCCCTTTGTTTAACGGTCATTTTCATAGCATTTTTTTTGATGGTCAAACTGAAGAGATGGCGGCATAGGTTTCTGCCCAGACATCCGAAACTCGGAGTTTTATCATGGCTACCAAATAATTGTCACATATATATATATATATATATATATATATATATATATATATAATATCTTAATTATAATAATATGACAAACAAAAGAATGAATGAGACCTCGATATTATGTAAATAGAGGAATTTATCTATAAATATGCATATAGAGATGTATATGTGCATATCGAGATGTATACATGAACAATGATGCGTGCATGGGCACGTGTATGCATGTATATGTGTGTATGTTTACATATGTATAGATATATATGTGTGTATGTGAGTATGTATATATATATATATACACATGTGTGTGGATGTGTGTATGTATATGTATATATACGCACATTCTATGAATGAAGTTTTACTTTCTCCATGCCTATTAGAGTAACTTTCCTTTATTTAACAGTTTTTTTCATAGCGTTTTTGTCTTAATAACTGATGAGATACCGGAGCAGACTTCAGCCCTGGCATCCGAAACTCTGACTTTTATTATGACAACTAATTGATTGTCCTATTATATATATATATATATATATATATATATTCACACACAAAGTATGGAGGTTTAGTTCACAGGTGATCTAAGTGATTAGGTACGCTAGGTAAGTGCTGTAACGGATTACTAGGGCTTCAAGGTTATAGCCAAGACAGTAGTTATGGAGCCATTGTAGATATCCGATGCAGCAGATATATAATTGTTAAAGAGGACAACAAACATTAAGGCAAGGTAAACATCTCAAGTTATATGCAATATTATTACTGGAAAAAATTCAAAGTCTTACAGCTGTTTCTGGATGTCCCCGAGTATGGGATATTCCATCATCAGAAACAAATAAGGAAAAAGAGAATGGTATAAATTAATGAGATGTCGTCATCTCATCAATATATACCATTCTCATTTTCCCTATTTGTCCAGAAACAGCTGTAAGTCTTTGAATTTTTTCCAGTAATAATATTGCATATAACTTGAGATGTTTACCTTGCCTTAATGTTTGTTGTCCTCTTCAACAATTATATGTGTGTGTATATATATATATATATATATATATATATATATATACATATACACACACACAAATGCAGTAAATGTAGGGCATCCTACATTTGGAGCACCACCAGGAAAGTGCACATTTGAATAAAAGAACATGTGTGCACAGATATTTCAAAAAAAAAAAGACACCTAAAAAAGTGTCAGACCCAGGATTTTAAGGTATTCATTAGAGCCACTCAACACAACAGGTTCAATCTGAGAATCATGGATGCCCACCTTATTAACCAACTGAGACCAACCATTAACAACATGAAGGAACTACCAATGAGTTTTCTATCCCTCACTGTTCAGAAGAATGAGTTATAGAGCTAATATAGAAATATAAGGTAAAACTGCAACTTCTTTTTTTATTTTGTTTTTCCATTTGTAGTTTACTTTGTACCTTACACAACAAATCTCTTTAAAGTAATATCATACAAAGCTTCACTAAAACTATTCTACTTTAATGTTAACAATTTAAAACTACTAAAGTTTCTCTAAGTGTGAAATTACAGACCACGTCCCAAAATTAATGGTCATATTTTGCAATGTCCCTAAGTACAAAATCTCGTAACTAGTAGCTGTAATGCAGGGTATGCCCGTAATAGTCACAGTTACTTTTTAATCCCAGAGCAGAACTATGATTCGAGGCATTCCAGCTACAATTACCCCGTCTTTTTGTCAGACATAGTGTATCTAAGACTACATTATCCAATGCGTCTATTTCTTTCTTAATCCCTCCCTTCAGAGACTTTATCCAATGTATTAGACAATTTTTCAGCATAAATTACAAAAGAAATATAAATTACAATTATGCTGAGTTGCAGTTACCAATTCCTTGGACACCTCTAAAAAACATATAACCAAGACCACATGATTCTGACTCAGTGTTTGCTCACAAGTCATAGAGGATGGCTGCATCTTCTCAAATCTCACAGATGTAAGTAAATTAGTATTTTTTTATCTAGTGTTAGCAAAATTTTTATTTATCCATGCCAAAAATTAAGCATATTGAATACTGAATTCTTTAAAAATTTACTCAATATATGTTATTTACTTGTATTTAGACATAAATAAAAAATAGTTTTACTTTTTTATCCATGACTGAAGGGGTTAAGATGGTTAGGTGTGATATAAGGGAGATTTAGCTGCTATTTCTAGAAGGCCGACCAACCAGATAGAAGCTTTTCATTGGTTTGTCATAATAGTAGAGGGTGGTATTTAACAGAATCTCTATAGCAATAGTCAAAAGACTGTGTGGTAATTTAGTTATCACATTCTAAGTTCAAATCCTGCCAAAGTCAATATAGTATAAAAAATTTACAACTGAAGTACTTCAGTTGATACAATCAACTGGCCATATGTATATGTTAGAAATAATGATAATGGGCTCAAATTTTGGCACAAGGCCAGTAGTTTGGGGGTAGAGGGCTAGTCAATTACATTGACCCCACAGTGCTCAACTTTTACTTCTTTATCAACCCCAAAATGAAAGCAAAGGTAACCTTGGCAGAATCTGAACTCAGAATGTATAGATGGATGAAATGCTGCTAATCATTTTGTCTGGTGTGCTAAGAATTCTGCCAACTTGCCGCCTTAATAAAAACAATAATAATAATCCTTTCTACTAAAGGTACAAGGCCTGCAAATTTGGGTGAGGGAGCTAATTGATTACATAAACCCCAGTATTTCAGTGGTATTTGTTTCATCAACCCCAGAAGGATGAAAGTCAAGGTTAACCTTGGCAGAATTTGGACACATAACGTAAAGATGGACAAAATTTTGTAAAGCATTTTGTTCGGCACGTTAATGATTCTGCCAGCTTACCTTAATAATAATAATAATAATAGAGAATATGAAGAGAGTGATGTGATTGCAATAGATATTTTATTGGTTTGAACAGCTTGCCTGTCTTTGTTGAGTTCAAAATGGAAAGTGATACAAAGAAATTCAAAATTATAGAAATTCAAATTCAAAAGTTTGAACAAGGGCAAGAAACAAATTAATTGTTGTTGAGGCAAAATCTTAAATGTGCTTGCATTTTTGATGGATCAAATAAAAACTTCTCTGGAGAGTTTCCAATGACCAGTTCAAATGCATATGCCAGGACAAAAAGATCACAATCATATGTGCCAACTTGGGGATTAGTAATATGAACTTGTTGAACTGTAGGAATTATGTTTGTGGTGAGTACAGCATTGTTACTTGTGTTGTCAGTTCCTGTGGTACTGATAAGTTGAAACTGTAAGAAATATCTCCAAAAAAATTGGTCAGCATAACAAAATAATTATTCCTAGTGTGATGAATGAACAGTGTGCAGTGTGGACTGTATGTTAGAAATTCCCTGTGAGAAAAAAATCATTGGTTGTATTGGAATTTCAGGAAAATTTTCCGACATAATTTTCAACCTGGTGTCCATAAGTTTGTCACATAACAATTTTTCTTTCTTTTTCTTTTTGCCAATTGTAAAATTGAAAATTGAAGACTGATGATGTCATTCCATCAAAGTGGAATGTAGGTTACCCTTGTTCAAACTTTTGAATTTGAATTTCTATGTATCACTTTTCATTTTGAACTTGACAAAGATAGGCAAGCTGTCGAAATATCATTCAAACCTTGCATTGTCTGTTTACCTTTGTGAAGAGTTACATCAATCCTTTTAAAATATCAATAATAATAATGGCTTTTAAATTTTGGCACAATTCCAGCAATTGCTGGAGGGGGACAAGTTGGTTACATCAACCTTAGTACTCAACTGGTATTTATTTTATAGACCCCAAAAGGATAAAAGGCAAAGTCAACCTCAGTAGAATTTGCCAAGTGTGCTAATAATTCTGCCAGCTCTCCTTAATAATGTCAGTTTCATCACCAAAGGCAGGACATTATGGATCACTTCAGTTAACATTATTGACACCCCTTTCTCAATTAAATCCTTAATGTAATAGAAATTCAAGGAGTGAAAAATCAGAATTTGCCTTAAGGCAGAATTGAAAAAAGATGTTGCAAGTGAGATAGCAACTACAGTGGTGTTAAGACACTGGAAATGGAAAAACTGTGAAACGTGTTGTGTAACCTCTTCAAAATCACATTTAATCAGGTAGACTTCCCTATAACCTAAATATAGCTGATCAAATGTGTATAGAACAACAACCACCAAGTCATGTAACCTGTAACATACACTGTGTTCTGGATCCATGCAACACACTCTACAGTGTAAATGTGCTAGTGAAATGAGAAAAATAAAATATCAAACCTGTAATGTTGTGGGCTCCAGGTTTGCAAACAAACTGGTGTTTAGCATTTTCCATCAGGCCATCTGTTCCACCAATTAATTCAGTCTACAAATAAACAAATGCAAATTAACTAACCCAGGATAATATATATTATGAAGCAACTGGTTTAATTAACATCAGTTTAATTAAAATATATTACAGAGGGAGATTAATGACAAAAACCTTTCATGCCCAGCTACTAAACATTATACATCAGCAATAGTAATGCCTTAATGGAGTGTTTATGTACCCTCTGAGGACATAAACATTGGACTGAAGATATGCTTCCTGATGAATCAACACTGCTGCAGGTTTTAGTATGCCAGCATCATGTCAGGAGGCCTCATGGAAAAAGATACGAGGAAAAATATATAGTATTAACAATGAAACACTCAGTCAGTCTAATGATCTGAGGTGCTGTTTTCATGTCTGGAGCCATTGGTTCATATATCTTGGATTCTGGGACAACTATAAATGATCAGAAGTACCTGGAACTGTAGAAAGACAAACTGGAAATGCATATGTGCATACGTGGATGTGTATCAGTGCAATGTTCAAGTGTTAATTGTTTAGCCTTAAACAGTCCCTTTTTGGCTCCCGCATAACCATTCTTGTGCTTGTCGATTGGATGCTTTAAGTCATTCAATCAGACCTTTTCCCACCACAGCAAAAAATGTAGTCTGTTTGAGCCTACAAGTGGCTTTAAATAAGAATGGTTTTTGAGTTTAGTCAGTGAAGAGATAAATGTTAGCAGAATTCCTCGACACCATGTTATGTGTTTTTCCTGCATACACCATCAAGAAGCATGATGAACCTATGTATTTTATTTGACAGAATTATTCATGTTATACCAGTTTGCTGTATTCTCTTTTAGCAGCAGAATAAATGTGGCAGCCAACTTCAACTTTTCTTTGTATTCTCTTAATGTTATTCATCCTGACTGATATTAAATCAGAAGATATAATATTACCAAGGCTGTAGCCACATCCATCCATTCCACAATGCTAAAACTGGTGACCCTGACTCAGGACTTTTTGCAGCAATATTTGTCCAGCTACTGATTAATGCCATCTTCAATCTAACGTAGTGCCACTACATCAGTTATGCCTGTAGAAATCTTTTATATTTTTTAACAGCAAAACTGGTCATACCTGTCAATTACTGTTGGTCTCTATGTTTTAACATCATCACCTTACATGTAAGACATTTTTCTGGTTGGAAAACTCCTCCTCAAACCTGTTTCAGCTGGTTTTTTTTTTTTTTTCATTTTCCAAGCTACAGACTGCAAGACCATTTTTACATGCATTTATTACTTCTTACTACTTCATCCATATTTAGATAGCGTTGTTTGCATTGCCTTT
This sequence comes from Octopus bimaculoides, assembly GCF_001194135.2. Lineage (NCBI taxonomy): Eukaryota > Metazoa > Mollusca > Cephalopoda > Octopoda > Octopodidae > Octopus > Octopus bimaculoides. The sequence continues at coordinate 25,434,863 of NC_068994.1, forward strand.
CACGAGACATGGCAGTCAAATCTGCTACTGGGATTTGTTGAGTTAAGTACCTACCAATTTTTCTTTTTGGTACAATTTATTTCTGGTAACTAACACAGTGTGGCATAATCTCCTGTTGATTCTGAAATTTCTAATACATTACCATTGCAAACTGCAACATTGTTTGCTTCTCCTCCATTTAATGGCAACTCGGCTATCTCATTTTCTCAGCTAGAGGCCAATTTTGCTGCCAATAATATCACTTCTGATGTATGACAGTCACATTCATTGGTCAGTGTTTTGCCTCCGGCCTTAAGCAGTGGGGTGAAAGACGTTATTACAGCTAATGTGCATAATCCATTGTATCCAACCATGAAAGCTGAAATTTTGTGGTGTATTTCTTCTTCTAAGCAGAAACGCTACCATCAGTTGATGTATAAAGAAACCCTAGACAATAAGCATCCTTTGCAGTTGCTTTGCCAGATGCAGGATTTGGCTGGAAGTAATTCCATGGAAGAAGATATGCTAAAACAGTTATTTTTCTCTCAACTCCCTAGTAATGTCCAAGCTATTCTGACCACCATCAAGGAGCATAGCTCTACCCAGCAGTATGGCTGATGGCATCATGGACATTTCTTCTCCATCTTCACAGTTTACTGAAAATTCTCCCACCATTTCTTCTCTATCAACGGAGTTATCCTTTTTTCTGCAAAGAATACAACAGGAAGATCCAACTGCTTACTGAGCAAGCCTCTTGACTGCAGTTTCCTTCAATTTCTCCATGCTCAAGACTATGAAATCATTCTTTTTCTCACCCTCGAATTTGTTCTTCTAACAGAGGCAAAATGCAGTATTGTTGGTATCACCAACAATATGGACTGTGTGCTCACAAGTGTATCTCACTATGTGTTTTTCCTTCTTCAGTGCAACTACAGGAAAGCATGATTCCCAGGGATTAACTGCAGCTACATCTCTGGATATGTCATTAGAATGCTGCGTCTTTATGTCCACAATGCCAACTCTAACCAACAGTTATTAGTCGATACTGGTGCTGCATGTAGTGTCTGGCCCATGAGTTTTATAACTGATTCATACCAACCATCTGCCATTACTTTACAGGCAGTAAACCATTCACTTATTCTTACCTATGGAGAAAGATCATTTACCTTGGACATCAACCTTCGCAGACCATTTCAATGGGTATTTATTATTGTTGACTTCCATACCCAATTCTTGGTGCTGACTTTTTACAGCATCTCCATCTGTTGGTTGATTTGAGGAATAAGAGACTAATAGATGTACAAAGTCTTCTTTCTCCTCAGGGTTCATCTTCAAGACCTGCTACTATTAGTCCTCTATTTTTTTATTCCATCTCCTTCAAATGTTTTTCGTGAACTTTTATCAAAGTTTACAAAGTTAACTCAAACTGTGTTTCATAATAAATCTCCAGCACATTCTGTCATGCATCATATTTTCACTAAGGGATCCCTGTGGTTTCCGCTCCCTGGCACCTTGCCCCAGATAAACTCAAAATCACGTAAAATGAATTCTGTCATGTGCTCAACCTGGGAATAATTTGTCCTTCCAACAGTAATTGGTTTTCTCCGTTGTATCTTGTTTTAAAGAAATCAGGAGACTGGTGCCTGTGTGGAGATTATCGTTGTCTGAATGCTATAACAGTTCCGGACCATTATCCTATACCTCATATCCACAACTTCTCTGCATTTTTACGCAGCTGCTCCATTTTCTCTAAAACTGATCTAGTACAAGACTATAACCAAATCCTTGTTGAACTTTCCAACATATCAAAGACTGCCAAATCTACTCCTTTTCACTTTTTTGAATTTATGCATATGCCTTTTGGTTTATGTGGAGAAAATAGCTCTTTCTAGCAACATTAAAAATCAGTCAGTGAATCATGTCAAAACAAAGTGAACATATTTTTTTCATTACAGCTTACATACACACTATGTTTACCACTGACTTTTTATCTTATATATTTTCTAAAGACTCATTTTGAACTGCCTTTAACCATTTTCAGCTATTCTTTTTTAATTTTTGGCTATTTTCACATTTCATTTTTATTGGATACCTTTTTTACTCATTCTTTTTTCTCTATTTGATTGCATGTACATTTTTGTTCTGACCATTTGTTAGATTTTTTTTTTCTCATTCCAGTTTTCTTGCTGTTTTCACATCTTTCCCTCATGGTTATTTTTCTGGTTGGAGGGTAGTTGTAATGACATGATGTTAAAGTGTCAGTTGTTTAGCCTTAAATAGTCCCTTTTTGGTTCCTGCAAGGCTTTTTCTGCAAGTGTTTGCTAGACCATTCTTGTGTGTGCCAATTGGATGCTTTTAGTCATTCAATCAGACCTTCTCCCACCACAGAAAAATTATGGTTTGTTTGAGCCTACAAGTGGCTTTAAATAAGAATGGTTTTTGAGTTTAGTCAGTGAAGAGATAAATGTTAGCAGAATTCCTCGACACCATGTTTTGTGTTTTTCCTGCATACACCATCAAGAAGCATGATGAACCTATGTATTTTATTTGACAGAATTATTCATGTTATACCAGTTTGCTGTATTCTCTTTTAGCAGCAGAATAAATGTGGCAGCCAACTTCAACTTTTCTTTGTATTCTCTTAATGTTATTCAACTTGGCTCATATTAAACCAGAAGATATAATATTATCACATCTCTCCATTTCACAATGCTAAAGAGCAACATATACATGGTGCTCTTTTTCAAAGAGCAATGACTGTGCAAGAAAACCTTTAAAAGGTCAAGATACAACATTACAGAAGTCTGGAAATAGCTCTGATTTAAATCTTCTTGAAAATTTCTGGGAATACATAAAAAACAAAGTTGCAGGAAAACAACCACCAAGTACAAAAGCCTTAGTGGAAGCTATTAAGGACATGTGAATTAAAGAACTTTAACAGAAATACTGACAGACATGCTCTTATATCCAGCATATTCAAACAGGCATCTAGGCAAAAAGTGAACATACAAAGTATTAGTTTATAGTCCATTTTCAATCTGAAAACATGTCTTCAATACAACTAATGCTTTAAAGTGACTACTAAATTCTATTTGCCTGTTGTAAAATGTGACCTAGATTTTATTAAAAATTGTAGAGTGGTCTTTAACTTTCTACCATGACTGTATAGAAACATATGCGGTGGTATCAAAAAGTTCCTGGACTAGTTCAGTAGTGCACCAACAAATGGTAGCACACAGTTGTGTGTGCAGTGAGAGCTAGCAGTGACCTTCATGAGGCATTGTGCTGAGTGACGTTGTATTTACTTCGCAAGTTGTGAAGTTGCTTTTGTGATCATGTGTATGCTGTAGTCTGCGATTTTGTCATGAACAGGAAGTTGGAACACAGAGCCAACATGAAATTTTGCATTAAACTTGAGAGACATTGAACATGCTTCAGCAAGTTTAGAGTAATGAGGCAATGAGTTGTATGCAATGTTTCCAGTGGCACAGGCACTTCAAAAATGGAAGACTGTCCCTGGAAGACAATGAGCAATCTAGAAGACTTACCACAAGCATCACCCCTAGGAATGTGGAAAGAAATTATCAGCTTGTGCATGAGTTCATTGGAGGACAATCAATGACATTGCTGATGTTGGTCTGTTGTAGGCAATTGTAACATCTGAATTGAACACGCTGCGTGTCTCTGCCAAGTTTATTCTCTACCTGCTGACCACTGAGTAGAAAGAACATCACATCGAAGTCTGTCAAGATCTCCATTAGCATGCTGCTGATGACGCATCCTTCATGTTGAGAATCATCACTGGTGATAATAGTTGAATCTACGAGTATATTCCTGAGAACATCTCCACAACCAGAGAAGGCATGACAGAGCTGCAGCTCAATCAAGTGCATATTCATTATTTTTTTCAACACCTGTGGTATTGTGCATTGAGAATTCGGCCCTGCCTCTTCCACAGGTTCCCTCAACCGCTAGGGTGTGGCACTTTTTCAAACAGCTATCCTCATCCATTCTCGTCACATGTCCATACCAGCGCAATCGCCTCTCTTGCACACCACAACTGATGCTTCTTAGGTTCAACTTTTCTCTCAAGATACTTACACTCTGTCGAGTATGCACACTGACATTACACATCCATCGGAGCATACTGGCTTCATTCCTTGCGAGCTTACACATGTCCTCAGCAGTCACAGCCCATGTTTCACTGCCATGTAGCATGGCTGTTCGTACACATGCATCATACAGTCTGCCTTTTACTCTGAGAGAGAGACCCTTTGTTACCAGCAGCGGTAAGAGCTCTCTGAACTTTGCCCAGGCTAATCTTATTCTAGCAGCTACACAGTCAGCGCACCCTTCCCCACTACTAACTTGGTCATCTAAATAGCGGAAGCTATCAACTACGTCTAGTTTTTTTTCCCTGGAATGTGGCAGAAGTTGTTTTCTGCACATTTACAGTGTTTATTGTTCCTGAACATCTGCCACATACAAAAACTAACTTCCTGGTTAACCTTCCTTTGATATTGCTGCACCTCTTATGTGTCCATAGCTTGCACTGGGTACATCTTATAGAGTTTCAACCTACGCCTTTTCTACAGATTAAGTAGGGCTATCTACCTGAAGGGGTTTGTGTTTTTTCTACCTCCCTACTTATTAGGACTTTGGTTTTAGCAAGGCTGACTCTAAGGCCCTTCGATTCTAGTCTTTGCTTCCACACCTGAAACTTCTCTTCTAGTTCTGATCTCTTGTAATATTTGTTTAACATGATGCAAAGATAGAAGAGGGAGAGTAAACAGTTACAGTGGTACTCACAGGTCTGTGGTCTTCAATGTAACTATTGGTACTCAAAGCATGGATGGAGGCATCGAAGCGGAACAATGGCAACTGTAAATAGAAACAAATAATTTACAGTCATGTATGTATTTGTACACACACACATATATGCATATATACAAACAAGTCAAATAAAAATTTATTAATGCTGAAACAATGCAAAATGAAATACAAAAGTGAAGACAACACTTGAATTGCATTGTATTTGTATTTCTTTGATATTTCAAGATTAGGATCTCTTCATCAGGACATGGGTGATGGAATAAAGCTATTATTGTTGCTCAGATATGTGAGAGGGGGTATAACATGTGCAGACTGGTGTTGGTGTAATAGCCAATTTGCTTCATGTAGTTCTTGTCTGTTGCCAATTAATAAGCTGAAACCAGCATTAAAAAAAAGATAAAAACTACACAAAGCAGACTGGCTATTATGACAACACCAGTTAGTGCATGTCACTACCTTCTCCTGCATATCTGAGCAATGAAAATAACTTTATTCCATCTTGTACTGGAGGAGTCCAACACCCAAAATATTGAAGAAATACAAGTAATACTTTAACTATTGTCTCATCTTCACTTTTGTAGTTCACTGTTGTATTTCATTTTGCATTGTTTTGGCTTTTACAAGTTTTTATCTAATTTAATATTACACACTGCTTCACCCAAACTACTCTATTCTAATACATACATGCATGCACAAAGACACATGTACATATAAGTATCAAACACACCCACACGTACACACACAACCTTCACACATACAAGCATACACTCTACTGTACACATAATACTACAAACTATCTCTCTCTCTCTTTCTCTTGAAATACACACACATCATCATCACCACTATCACAACCACTAAACATATATGAAAGCAATAAATCATGTCTTCCACAACCCTCAGTTTCATAGATACATTTAAAAGTAAATTTCAAAGTCACTGAATAAAAGACAAAACTGTTCCCTTAGCAGGAAATCTATCACTAACACACAAAAATTGGATAAACAGATCTGCAGCTTACCTTTTTGGGTTTGGTAGGTTTCTTCTTGGAGAAATACATACCAATATCAGTGTTTGGCTCATCAAAATTGCTGGGGGCATTCTGCCGTGACGATGCACTGTTCTGAATGTCAAGATAGTCACTTAGCAACAGTTGTAGCTGTAACAAAGAATTTGTTTTAAGAAGTAGGTATGGCTATATATTTAATGAGATTGCTTCACAATCATATGGTTCTCCTACTACACAAGTGTCTCTTTCAAATTGGGCACTAATGCTCCCCATATTTCCTCTAATCATGCAAATACCCACACTATTGGACTTTCCCCACTCATATTGTCATGTATACACACATCCAAACTTCACTATTGCTTACCATTCTTGTGACATGTATAACAATATCATGTCTTTATCCACCTCTATCATTCAGAAACCACATTCAATCATCCTACTTACTTCTAGCCTGTCTTACTACTATAACTCCCAAACACATTTCAACACCAATACATAAAACTCTCTCTTCTCATCCTCACCTTTCCTCAGACACCTACTATTTTATTCCATTTCTAGATTTTACCTTCCTCTACAATAACCTTCAATCATATCTTCAAATTCAGAATCAGACAGACAAAAGAAAAACGTATTTCAGCAAATGTACAGATTCTGGCTCTTAAACACACAATGCACCCATGTCAAGATCTATTTGCACAATACCACTGAACTATCATCAATGCTATGCGCAAGTGAAATATGAAAGAAAACAGCAAAATCGTCAAAGAGATGCTTTTCTTCCACCAAAAGTACTTGAAGAAAATTCTGAGAATTTCTTACAATAAACATATCAAAATCAACATCTTAAGAAAGAAAAATACTTGTTGCAAAGACTGTATGATCCAGAAAAAAAAATGTATGTGGCTAGCTGTCATGTTCTGTAGTAACTAGATCATCAGCATCGAAAAACAGCAGTGAAGGGGATAGGAACAGGAAAAAAAATAAGACAAGGAAAACCAAGGGTCACATGGCAATGAACTTTTAACAGAAAACAATGATTGGCACTGGAAGAGAACTATCATCTTGGACATGATTGCCTGATTATAGTGTTGGGTGAATACAAGTCATGTTAGTGAAATATGAAATGTAGGAGCTTGTTGGATGGACTGCTCCTGTTTTTGGGTGATTGACAATATTTAATACCACCATCTTTGGTGACCTTTGTAGTCCACAATGTTGCAAGCATCCAGACCAAGTCTCTAGCTTGAAGAAGATATTCCCAGACAGTTTTCCCTCCTTTTAGACTTACAGTCTCAAAACAGATACTGCCTTGTCTTGGACACCTCACAAACATTATTATAAATGCTGCCCTGTCTTAGAGAGCCCACACAACATGGTTATAGTTGCTATCTTTCCTCCTCTTAATGACACAACTAAAATGAATTATAGAAATAAAGAAGAATAAGATTATAATACTTGAGACTACTGACAACATCTTCAGAGGTGAAACATTATTTTAGAATATTTATATCTACATCATACGTTTCTATCAGTTTGAACAGTCAATCATCATCATCTTATTTTTGGACATTGTATGTTTAGATTACCTATTTCCTATCACACTCCACTATCACTTAACACTTCTTGCAAATTACAAACACACCCTTTCTCTCTTAACAAAAGGTGAAGTTAATAGTTCAAAAATTAATATTTTATTATCACGAACAAGTCATGTCAGCCATTCTGGTATTTAATAACGAGGGTATTTACAGTGAAAAAGAATACTAAATTGATGCACTGAATTGAGGTTAATTTGAAAAGTCAGAGATTTTGTGCAGGTGTAATGTGCAAATACTTTTATTCTATTACTAGCTTTATTCACTGCACTTCAGTCATGCTGGGGCACCAGTTAATCATATCAATCCCAGTACTCATTTTACTGATCTCTATCAAATTGCTAGATTACAATTTTAACAAGCAATGCAATTTGATACACTTGTTTACACTAGCAAACATAAACACAGGCATATGAATATACATAAAAGTACCCACTACACTCATGGAGTGGTTGGCATTAGGAAAGGCATCCAGCTGTAGAAACTCTGCCAGATCAGATTGGAGTCTGGTGCAGCCATCTGGCTCAATATTCCGCAGTCAAACTGTCCAACCCATGCCAGCATGGAAAGCAGACGTTAAACGATGATGATGATGATGATGATGATGATGATGACGAGCTTTCAAAGTTTCAGTCTACTAAATTCTATTGGTCAATTTGAGGTTACAGTTAAAGACATATACCCAAGGTATCACACAATAGGATCAAACCCACAACTATACAATGAGGAAGTGAATTTCTTAACTGCATAACTACTTTTTATAGCTTAGTCAGTAGTAGTACATATACACTTTCTTTGTTATCTACTTCCTCAGTAGTGCATACATATACACTTCTTATTGTTACCTATTTAGTCAGTAATACATACATACATATATATATATATATTTTTCGTGCGGGTGACACGTAAAAGCACCCACTACACTCTCTGAGTGGTTGGCGTTAGGAAGGGCATCCAGCTGTAGAAACTCTGCCAAATTAGACTGGAGCCTGGTGTTGCCATCCGGTTTCACCAGTCCTCAGTCAAATCGTCCAACCCATGCTAGCATGGAAAGCGGACGTTAAACGATGATGATGATGATGATGATGATATATATATATATATATATATATATATATATATATATATATATATATATACACGCACATCTTTTGACACTTCCTTTGTTATATATTTGGTCAGTAGTATATACATAGCTGTCACAGACAGACTTTCACCGCCTTGTTCTTTGTTTTTGTACAAGATGACGATGACTGACATCACAAAAATCCTTGGAAAATTGCTAGTGGAGTCTAGAGTGGAGTGCTGGACCACCAACCTTCCAGGTCTCAGGTGGGAGTCTGTCCACTTTTACTGCCCTCCCACAGACAACCAAAGTTGTCTGTGGGAGAGAAAATTTTGTTCTGCTCTGATTTCAAATGATGAGTGGGATATGAAATACTCCTAAGTTTTGGACTGAGTGATTGGCACTGAGGAGAGTTTGAAAGTACTCTGACTACCACTTCAAGATAGAGGCCTTGCCTGGAAAAAGTGTCCTTCTGTCTGAACAACATGCTGGACTCTGGATCACATACAACTTTTAAGTCCAAGTACAGGTAAAGGTCACCAGCATCGAAGCAACTCTACTGAGGACACAGTTATGCTGGGCAGGACACATTACCTGAATGGAGGATTATTGACTTCCCAAGATCATGCTGTACAGTGAATTCTCCTCTAGTCACCGAGATAAAAGAGCTCCAAAGAAAAGATACAAAGATTCCTTAAAGAAATCCTTTGACACCAGCCACATTGATCACTACCAGTGATCTGTTCTTGCCACTAACTGTAAAGCCTGGTGCCTCACTGTCTTCTGGGCCTCCTTTGAAGATACTTGCAGGACCACCACTGCATACAAAAGACAAAGAAGAAAAACTAGGATGCTACAACCAACCTGTCTCCCCATGCAGTCATGCCTGTCTGTCCTGAATTGAACTTGCTAGGTATCAGCAAGCCTGCAACAGATATACATATCCCCTCTGTAAATCTTCACTTGCAAAGCCAATACAAGAAAAGAAGAAAAAAGCGCATACATATACATGTCTTTTGTTATCCAAAAAGTCAGAAGTACATGTACACTTCCTTCGTTATCTATTTGATCGGAAGTTCATACACACACTTCTTTTATTAACTTACCACAGCCTGAATCTTTGACCAAATATCCACCATATCATAGAGTAGTTGGTCAGAGCGGAGAGGTGCACCAGATGCCTGAAAATATCATTAGAATCCTTTATTTTATTAAAGAAGAAATTACAAATAATAATAGTAGTAGTAGTAGTAGTAGTAGTAGTAGTAGTAGTAGTAGTAGTAGTAGTAGTAGTAGTAGTAGTAGTTCTTTCTATCATAAGCACAAGGCCTGAAATATAGGGGTAGGAGACAGGCTATTATAGCAACCCCAGTGCTCTACTGGTACTTATTATAGCAACCCCAGTGCTCTACTGGTACTTATTTTATCAACCCCAAAAGAATGAAAAGCAAAGCTAACCTTGGCAGAATTTGAATTCAGAGCATAAAGACACAAAATGCTGCTAAGCATTTAGCCCAGTATGCTAATGATTCTGTCAGCTCAAACTGCCTTAATAATAACAACACTAATAATAATACTAATACTACTACTACTAATAATAATAATAATAACACCAATAATAATAATAATAATGATTAATAATACCA
>NC_068994.1:25449309-25466584 GCF_001194135.2 Octopus bimaculoides
ACAAAATGAGACCATCGATCATGTTGTCTCCATGTGCAGTCTGCTTGCGCCTACAGAGTATCTCAACAGGCATGATAGAGCTGCACAATATATTCACTGGGTAATATGCAAAAACCTGGACTTGCCCCATGATAAAAACTGGTGGGAACACAAACCATCCCCAGTACTTGAAAATGATCACATTGCACTCCTCTGGAACTTCACCATTCAAACTGACAGAAAGATAGACGCAAATAGGCCAGACATCATACTGAAAGACTTCAGACAAAAATCATGCCTCCTCATTGATATGACTGTCCCAATCGATATAAACGTATCTGTCAAGATAAACGTATCTGTCAAGATAAACGTATCTGTCAATGTTTCGGCTGATATACCCTCCAGCCTTCATCAGGTGCCTTGGGGATATTTTGAACCTGGGTTCTCATTCCTAAGGTATTTTTCAATGTTATTATTATTTTTATTATTCAGGTCACTGCCTGGAATCAAACTTGGAATCTTGAGGTTAAGAGCGCGGGCTACTAACCCCAAGATTCTGAGTTCGATTCCAGGCAGTAGAATCAAATGTAAATAATGTACATAATTCCTCATCTCTTAAGTATAGAACTAGAATATTATATACATTTTGCCAATACATTACCTCTCTATACATTCTAGCAAGCTATTCCCCACTCAATACATTCTCCCAATACATCACCTACTCTATAGAGACAACAAGAATGATTTGTAAGTTTGACATAAGGTAGGATACATCAATTTAAATCAATCTCATTTTATTAATTCCTAAAGAATAAAAGACAAAGTCAACATGACAGGATTTAAACTTGGTGTCTTCCTTGACATGAGTTTGAGTAAGACCAACAAAGGAATACTACCCTCACATCTAAAATCCATGATTGATCTTGGTAGAGTTTGAGCTCAGAACAGTCACTTTATAGCACAACCAAATTAGCCTAGTATTTAACTGGTACTTATTGTATCACTACTAAGAGAGACAAGAGATGAACAGCATGAATACACAGGCATGTAACTAAATCTTGGAAGGCAAATTAATCTTTCATTCAAAGATGAACCAGTCCCTCCTCCTCAGAACATCATCCCATTCTGGAATTTCTTCTCTGCCCGTGTTTAACTTATTACTATTCAAGAAGAACATTAACCACATTGAATCTTACTAATCTGAGGTATTCCAAAGGCTATGGGCAAAGCATCTCTCTCCAGACCAAAGCAATAAAACAATTAAAACAAAACAAGTTAGGCTTCTATATTTGTTTTGCAAGATTTTTGATGTGAAATCATGTGTTGAAACAAATATTGTAGTATTTGGGGATGGTCATATTGCCAGTTTAGCCAATAAAAACACACGCACTGTATATTTGGTGTTAATTTGCTTCAGCTTTATACTACATTACATTACATTAATCATATTTCGGCCAGAGTTCTTTCGTCTTATATGTGTGTCCCTCCTTGCTAACGATCAGCCATTTGGCTGATCGTTAGCAAGGAGGGACACACATATAAGAAAGAAGAAAGCAAAGGACCACTGATGAGGTCACAGAAGTGTGACGAAAGAACTCTGGCCGAAATATGATTAATGTAATGTAATGAAATATAAAGCTGAAGTAAATTAACACCAAATATACAGTGTGTGTGTTTTTATTGGCTAAAGTGGCAATATGACCATCCTCAAATACAACAATAAGTTAGGCTTCATTATACTAATATCAACAACAATAACATGAACAACAATAGCAACTGGTGCAATGACAACAAGCATGATGTAGTATTAACCAGACATAACAACAGCAACTGAAGCATGCAAAAATATTGATTTCCAAAGGATCAACCTCCAGAAAGTAGAAGTCAGAAGTTTTTGAAATCATCCATCAGTAGCAGAAGTTAGTGAAATATGAAATGAGAGTACCTGAGGATGCACAGGCATGGTCAAAAGTGAATTCACAATTAAGTAGGGTTTTAATTATATTGTGCAACATAAATTATACACACACATGTATAGCCTCTTAATTTGACAGACAGAGCACAGAAGGGTTAGTGAGAGAGACGGAGAGAGAGACGGAGAGAGAGACAGCAGGTACTCTGTGGTGTAATAACTGATGCTATGTGATGTGTAAGTATGCATGCACACACACACACGTGTATAGGTCATCGTCAACTTACGACCTATCTGACTTACAACCGATCGACTTTACGATGATTGGCATGCCAGCTCCCTGCAGCAATAATAAATAGTCCAGTTGAAACCTAATGGGTTTCATTTCTTAGAAATTAACCCCTCTGTGGATGATGTCAGCTAACAAACGTTTCCCCTAGGTTTTGGTTATCAATCGCCACTGTGTTGGATGTCTATCCTGTCACGAAGACATCAAGGCAACCTCATATTTATTTATAAGACGACTGCTTGACACTCCGAAATTTGTGACTAACGCCAGTATAATAGTATAACACAGAATACTGTGTGTGACTTATACCTGAGAATGTACCTTAAGAATGTAAAAATATAAAACAGAGCTATGTAGGTCTATAGGCCGACTTATGACCAGTCAGTCGGAATTGATTGTGGTCGTAAGTCGACAACAACCTGTATATCTTTTCTTTTTTTATCCATTAGAATAGAATTTTCCTACAAGCAAGAAATTAGTTTCTAACAGCAGCAAAATTTCTTTGCTGCAACTTAGGTAACAACAATAAAGATTTGAATAGTGAACTTTACATTAGTTAGATCTGTTCTGATTTGATGAAAGTTGTGATGGCAATGTTTTACCAAGATTTCTCCAGTTGAAACATAGGTATCCAATAACAGAAGCATTGTCTATGTTTAATACAGGTTGTTTTTCCTATGGATAGCATTTATATTGCTTAAGCAAGAACATCATGCCACAATAAAAAGTAGTATGTTGATGGCATTTTGAGACACCTGTTGATCATGTGTGTAATATCTTCCACAGAACTGAGATATAATCAACATTTTGAGGCTTGTCTTATGAGTTTAAAGGCTTCATTTTCTCTTTTGCTCATTTGACATTTTAAAGCTATTTCCCACTCATGGATAACAAAAGCCTGACTGTACTGTGGATGCAATGGTTATAAGTCTAAGAGAGGTTACAAATCTTGTAAATGTTAGCATCATTCTCAAGTTTATAAAAAACATACCAATGAATATCTGCTGTATGAATGTGTTTGTAATTTTGTATTAGGTTGTCCAGAAAGTTCTGAGTGTTTTTAAGCAAGCAGAAAATGTTGCAAAGACTTGCAAAAACATGTGTAAAGTTTATGGTGATGATGCTGTAGGTGAATCAACTGTTTGAAGGTGGTTTGCAAAATTTGAAGCTAGAGAGTTTAGCTTAGAAGATGACAGTCACAGTGGAAGACCTTCAAAATTGGATAAAGATGTTTTGAAGGCAAAAATTGAAGAAAACTCAAATATCCTGATTGGAGAACTTGCAGAGGAGCTGGAAGTTTCTAAAAGTATGGCTCATGAACACTTAGTGAAGCTAGGATACATTTCTCACTATAATGTATAGGTCCCTCATAAACTCTCAGAAAAGAATTGCTTAGACCGGTATTCCATTTGTGATATGCTTTTGAAACAGAATGACAGCATGCCTTTTTTGTAACAACTTGTGACTGGAGATGAAAAATGGATTGTGTACAAATACATAGTGCAAAAAAAATCCTGGAGTTTGCGTAAGGATCCCCCAAAACAGCAACCAAAGATGAATATCCATGCCAAAAAAAGCTATGCTTTGTGTTTGGTGGGATCATAAAAGCATTATTTATTATGAGTTTCTCCCACAAAACCAGACCATTAATTCTGATGTGTACTGTCATCAGCTGGCTAATTTGAACTAAAAAAAAATCGAAGAATTGAGGCCAGAGATTGCCAACAGAAAGGAGTAGTATTCCAACAAGACAATGCCTGACCACATGTATCTTTGACTACCTGAACATAGTTACATGAACTTGGCTGGGATCTCTTATCCCATCCACCATATTCTCCTGATATTGCACCATCCAGCTACCACTTGTTTTTGTCTCTACAGAATTCATTGCAATGAAAAACATTTAACGATTTAGATGAAGTGAAAATGCATCTAGATAACTTTTTGTCTTCAGAACCAGTCAAATTTGATGAAATATTTAATGGAATATTTAAATTGCCTGATAGATAGGCAAAGGTCATTAATAATAATGAAAATTATTTCATTGAATAAAGTTTATTGAAAGGTCAATTATTTACATCCTTTTTGGCAAATTAAAAAATGCTCAGAACTTTCTAGACAACCTAATATGCATTTGTGTGTGTTGACTGGGAGGAGGGAGGCAATATGCTTGCATGTATGCAAGTATTAATGTATGTATGAGTAGATTTCAAATCTGTAATCAAGTGTCCTGGCACAGCTACTTCAGTAAAACTACTCAATCTAAATGATAATGGTGATAATAAAAAATGTACTCTTATTATTCATGTAAGTTTCAAATGTGTTTTGAAGTTATAAGTAGATGTGTATAGGGGCAGGTAGGGTGTCAAACAGATGTTGTGGCCTGTATATCTTTCCAAACACCAATAACAACATTAAATATAAAACAACTTGAAAGTCTCCTGTTATTTTTTAGAGGTTGGGTAGAGAAAACAGCTTTTCCAATTAAAAGATCCAGCATGAGGCCTGAAATGTTTAATGGGTAGTTGTAAGGTTCATGCTTTTCTAAACAACATCAAAATAAAAACAGTGCTTGCCTATAATACAAAAGTGAAGAGATGGCAGATTCTGTGTGTTATTATTATTAATATCATCATCATCATTTAACATCTGCTTTCCATGCTGGCATGGATTAAATGGTTTGACAGGAACTGCACCAGGCTCCATAGTTTGTTTTAGCATGATTTCTACAGTTGGATGCGCTTCCTAACACCAACCACATTACATAGTGTGCTAGATGCTTTTTATGTGGCACCAACACCAGTGCTTTTTACATGACACCAGCTCCAACAAGGTCACAAAGCAGCTTGCAAGACAAAACTCTTCAGGTGAAATGAAAGTGGGGAGTATAATTCAGGAAGAGTGGTTCATGCCAGTTGAGAAATTAAAGGTAAAGAGGGACAAAGTTAGGTGTCTTGCTGTAGAACAGATACATGGATACACCAGTTGAAAGAGAAAAGCAAGCAAGTTAGATAAAGAGATTAGGTAAGTGAGACAGTAAAATAAAGAGAGCAGCAGTGAGAGAGATAGTGGCAAAGATGTGTCAAAACATACCCTCAGGGGACATTGGCAGTGGTGAGAAGTGAGATGAGATAGGTTTGAACTGGGTAAGTGGGCAGGAAAGAGGTGACTGTAGCAAATAATGGAGTGAAATATAGAAAAGGCTTGGAGGTGGGGGCTGCAGTAGATGTGTGATGGTATTGAGGGTGATAGCAGGTAATGGTGTGTTAATGATGGAGAATAACACAAAGGTAAGAAGGCACAGGGAAAGATGCTGATTGGTGATAACAGTAGGCGGTGGAAGATAATGGAAGTGGTTTGCAACAGGAAGGGGCATGGAAGGTAACTGGGAAAGCAGAACGATGTAGTATGTACCTACTCTGCTCTTAGGTGATAGGGAAGTGGTGGCTGTTAGGGGGAAAAATAAACAGATCAGAAAGGATGGAGGTGGGGATGGGGGCAGAGCCCCTCATAAACATGCATTACCAAGGTGGTTTTAGAGTATCAATCCTGCTGAGATGGATGGATATACACACACACACACACACACACACACACACACACACACAAAGACAAAGAGAATTGTGTAAATAGAAGGGAGATAGAAAAATCAATCTAAAACAATAAAAATACTGAACTTTTAATAAAGCAGCTGTAATAGTTGTATTGGTAGTAGAGGTCATAGTAGTAATAGTAGAAAACATGAACAATGACAAGCAAAAGTATTTTGTTTTTTGTTTTAACAAACAACAACAGAGCTAAACCAAACATATTGATCATACCAACTTCTCATCTTTTTCACTCATTGATTGCTGTTGAAGGGAGATGAAAAAAAAAAATGGAAAATATAGCAGCATGTTGCAGGCTTTGAAACAGAAGGAAGTAGTCAAAATATAGAAGTAAAACAATTATATCATTCACATCAAGATGGAATCTTTGTAATCATTTAAAACGTACACACTTAAATTCAATTTTACTTTAGTATTGTTATTTTGTCCACCACATGCCTTTCTATGCTTGCATTGGTTGGACAAATAACATACTAACTTTGGTTGCAGCAATCCCAAGGGATTTTAACAAGTCTTGTGTATCACAGAGCTGGTATGCTATGAGGACAAGGTCAGTATAGTCAAGTTTAGAGACACATGCTCTGTTGCTGTCTTGACAGTTTCTACTTGATAATGCGATCTTGGCCTACATCTTGAAGCAAAGTCTTGATCCACCACCCCTCCTTACATCTACACATATATTGTTCATGGTTGTCCAATGTCTATTTTTCCACGGAGGCTTATTTGAGGTCGCATTTTATGACTGGATGCCCTTCCTGTCATAAACCTTTACCTGTTTTTCAAGGGAATTTTTATTACATTAGTCTTTGAAAAGTATTGAGTGAATGGCTATAATGTCATACTTAGACAGGAATTTTTGGCATAGTTTCTATATTTGGATGCCCTTGTCACTAATCACTTTGCAACATGGACAGAGTGTATTTTGGTGTGCCACCTGCCTAGTGAGGTTGTTTCATATATGAAGAAATTAGAGTCTTCCTTATCTTTTGTGATCTCTTATTTCTAGATATATGGCTTGATATACAACTTCCCTGTCCCTTCCATTAATTCTTTCAATTTTGACATGCCATTAATCATGCCATCTGCCAAAATTGAAGTGTAGCTTCAACACTGTATAACCTAAATTATTGATGGGGGAGATGGTGGGCTCCCAAGCTCTAATTCTCAAAAATTTCATCTCGCTTGTCTAAAACGTTGCTAGCTACATTAAGCAAACCTAGTGAATTTTTGTGTCTTTGTTCATTCCGTTTGGTTACTTGCTTTATTTTATTTTGCACATATTATATCTAAATCCTCACTTTTTCCCATGATATATGTTAAATAGTAGCTTTTGCTTTGTTTGCTTGGATATTTTATGGCATTTATCTGGGGAATGGAGCAGCTATGCTGTTTGGTCATTTGCTGTCTTGACTTCAGCATGAGGGTATTACTTCCACTCCCAGTAAATCAGCTCCCTCAAGGTCTTATTCCTTATATTTGCAATACTTGGCATAAAAAGCAGATGTGTTATGAAGAAGAAATGTTCAGATAAGCAACCTTGTTTACACTATCTAGCACTTCAAACCTCACTTTATATCACTTATATTATTTATCTATTTATTTATAAAGCTTTGTTTATTTCCATGTTTCTTATTTCCTGTAGCTTTAATTCTCAAAAATTTCATCTCACTTGTATTATGTCTAAAACCTCACTAGCTACATTAAGCAAACCTAGTGAATTATCGTCTCTTTGTTCGTTCTGTTTCATTATTCACTTTATTTTATCTTGTTCATATTATGTCTAAATCCTTGCGTTTTCCATGCTATATGTTAAATAGTAGCTTTCGTTTTATTTGTCTGGATATTTTATAGCACTGTTATCTAGGGAATAGGGCAACCAGGCTGTTTGGTTATTCATGGTGTACCTGCCCAATCCAACTCCTCTATCTGTATTAGAAGTAATTCTCTTCCACCTGTATAGCATCTGGGTGGTTTTCATGGTGTACATGGTAGCAACGGTTTTGGTTCCCATAATGAGGAGGGAAACAGGCTACTGGAGTTCTGTGATGCAAGTGATCTTATGATCTGCAATAGTAACTTCACAAAAGTTGTCAGTCCTATCAATCTGGTAGGCACACTAGTCAGATTAACTACATCCTCACCAGAAAATGGGAAAGATAGCTGCTTATAAATGCCAAAAAATTCTCAGGTCAAGAATGCACCCCTCAGCAGATGTTAGTCATTAGGGACTTCAGAATCAGGGTTAAAAGGCTGCCCAGAAGACAACCAGTGTGGAAAAGAAAGGGCTGGAAGCTTAAAGATACTTTGACTGATCAGGGATTTAGAGATGTGTTACTTGAGACATTTGACGAAAAAGAGGAGGATATAATAATATATAATGTGGAGGACAACTAGAGTTTCCTAGTAGACAACCTGCTGAGGGCCACTGACCAAATTTGTGGCTGGTGCAAAGTCCCTTCTGAACCTAAGGTAACATGGCAGTGGAACAGTGTATTTGACAAGGCTGTTAGAGAAAAGAAACAGGCCAGGAAGGACTGTAAGTGTGGTGGTAGCAGGGAACTGTATCAAATAGCCAGAAGGGAGACTATTTAGTCAGGAGAGAAGCAGAAAAGAAGTTTGCCAATGTTCTGCGATGTAAAAGACTTGAAGTATTTTGGATTGCAAAACAGAAAGTCCCAGGCCCATCAAGAATAACTTCCAAGATGCTTAAAATATCTGGTGGAGTTGGATATGGCCTAGTCATATCCATTGATTGGTGTAGCAGGATTATAGTCAACTATAAACGCAAAGGCAATGACTTAGAAATCATTACAGAGGCATCAAATTGCTGGTTTAGGAGATGAAAGTCACAGAAAGAGTCATAGCTCAATTAATTAGGAAGAGAGTTAGCATAGATGAGATGCAGTTCGGATTTGTGCCATATGGGAGCATGACTAATGCTATATTCCTGGTTAGGCAACTGCAGGAGAAGTATTTAACCAAAAATAAACCTCTGTACCTGGCTTTTGTTGACACGGAGAAAGCCTTTGACAGAGTCCCCTGCTCCCTTATCTGGTGGTCAACGCAAATATTAGGGATAGATGAGTGGTTAGTGGGAATGACACAAGCCATATACTGGGATGCTGCCACTAAGGCGAAGGTTGACGAGTACAGCAATGAATTCAGAGTGCAGGTAGGAGTTCATCAAGGCTCAATTCTCAGCCACCTCTTGCTTATCTTAGTCCTCTAGGCCTTAACAGAGGAATTCAAGACCAGCTGTCCCTGAGAGCTCCTCTATGCTGATGACCTTATTATTATAGCTGAATCACTACCTGATCTAGAGAAGAAATTTCAGGTGCAGAAACAAGGTCCGTAATCTAAAAGCCTTAGAGCTAATTTAGCAAAAACCAAAGTCCTAGTAAGTAGGAAAACAGATAAATCACAACTTCCTTCTGGGAGATGGCCCTGCTCGATATGTAAGAAGGGTGTTGGTAGAAACTCCATATGTTGTACTAAGTGTAAGCTTTGGACACAAGAGGTGCAGCGGTTTCACAAGTAGGTTAAGGGAGAATATAGTCTTTCTGTGTGGCAAATTTGCAGGTACAACAGGCACTAAAAATGCACAGACAATTGACTCCCTCAAATGCTCAGGGGGAACAATAATAGTTAATAGCTTCAGTTACCTAGGAGACCAAGTTAGCAGTTCTGAAAGTATAATTACGAGAATAAGAATGGGCTGTTCAAGTTCAAAGAGCTTCTACCTTCGTTGGTAACTAAGGGCCTCTCCCTCAGAGTGAAAAGCAGACTGTATGATGCCTGTGTATGTACAGCTATGTTACATGACAGTGAAACATGGGCTTTGGGTACAGACGACTTGCAAAGGCTTGAAACAAATGAAGCTAGCATGCTCCGCTGGATGTGTGCATGCACGACAGAGTGTAGATGATTTAAGAGGCATCAGGTATTGTGTGCAAGAGAGAAGACTGTACTGGTTTCGTCATGTGATGTATATGAATGAGGACAGCTGCATAAAGAAGTGCCCAGCTCTAGTTGTGGAGGGTACCTGTGGAAGGGGTAAACCCAGGAATACATGGGAAGAAGTGGTGAGAAAGGATCCAGCCACAGAAATCATGCCACAACAGACAATTGGAGTCTGGACAGCTCTGTGTCAAACCGTCAAACCCATGCCAGCATGGAAAGTGAATGTTAAATGATGATAATGACAGCTGTGGCTGTGTGGTTGAGAAGTTCCCTTCCCAGCCATGTGGTTTTGTATTTTGTTTCTCAATGCAAAGACTTGAAAATATGAACATCAATGAAGATGAAAACTGCCAGCCAATTTGTTCCAATAATACCACACAAATCAAGAAAATACCTTACGTTCTATCTTGCTGATAGTAATAAAGACTTCTTTACATGAAGAGCTTCAAAACATCTGACAATCAAGTATTTCAATGTTAACAAGGTTTGCCTTCTTCAGGGCATTCTTTTCTATGGAACTGAAATCTGCACTATAAAGAGAAAACTTCAAAAACATCTTGCTGGTATATGCTACAGACTCCTCATGCAAACTCAAAACATGTCATGGTTTGAGCATAAGACCAAAGAAAAGATTTAAGAATACAAGGGGCATTCATTAAAGATTTCCCCTGACCCACTTCCCAAGGTCAGAGATAAACAAAACTTGGCATAATTATTAGCTCTTCTCTATATAACCACCACCAATGGTGACACACTTTTCCCATCGCTTTATGCAGTTGTGAAGATCTTGTCTGTAGAAGTCAGTAGGTTGCATCTGGAGCTAAGACTTTACCTTTGAAATAAGTGCTTCCCCTTCAAAAGACTTCATGGTTGGAAAGAGGTGGAAGTCAGATGACGCAAGGTTGGGAGAGTAAGAGGGATGAGGAAGGATTTCATAACCGCAGGAGTGTACTTTCATCTGGGCAACATGCGCATTTTGAACTGGGGCATTGCCTTGGAGGAGGCAGACTCCTTTAGTCAGCATGCGATGCTTCTTTACTCTGATTGCATCCCACAATTTCTGCAACAGGGAAGCATAATATGCTCTGTTAATTGTGGTGCCCTTTGCCAGAAAACCCATCATTGCTACTCCACGCTGGTCCCAAAAGACTGTGAGCATCACCTTGATTGCTGAGGGTTGGACATGTGCCTCCTTTGAAGGTGGTGAGTCATCATGCTTCCATTGCTTTAACTGGACTTTAGTCTCAGGATTATAGTGATGGACTGTGTGATAAGTCTGCTGCAAAAGTCCTCCTCATTTTCTTGGTACATTGCCAGAAGAGCCTGAGAGCAAGTGACTCATTCCTGCTTCTGAAAAAGTGTGAGCATCTGATGAATCCATCGCGCAGACAACTTCTAAATGTGCAAATGGTTGTGAATGATTTTTTCCATGGACCCTACACTTATCTTCACTTCTTGGGCTAGTTGCTGAATAATTATGTGGTGATCCTCCAAAATAGCATTTTCCACTTTATGGATGGTGTCGTCATCAATGGCGGAATGTGGTCATCCAGGAATAGGAGCAGTTTCCACCGATGTTCAACCACATTTGAACTGGCAATGCTAGTATTTGACTACGTCTTATGATGATGCATTGTCACCAAAAACTTCTCACATCTCATCGAAAATCTCTTTTGGTATATGACCTTTCAAGTATAAGAACCTGATCACTGATCTGCATTCAACTGCCTCCATTACAACACCTTAGTCCACTTCAGCAGCCATAAAAGACAAATAAATACTAGTGGAAAGCTGCAATTTACAATGTGACATGTATGATTATACCTGTACAAGTTCCATTTCCTGCAATAACTGGAAGTGGGCCAGGGGAAATCTTTAATAAACACCCCTTGTACATTCCACTCATCTCTAGTATTATTTCTCAATGAAGGACAGGCTATGCTGGCTACAGCTATCATACTGAACAACAGGCCATATCAGATGTTATATTTTGGAGACTTCTGCACCCTAAGAGAAGTTATTCACCTATTACTATCCATCACACCCTCACCACTATTTCCCTAGTGCTGGTGTCATAATAAAATGTATGCCGTACATTCTGGCAAGCGGTTGGTATTAGAAAGAACATCCAGCCACAGGAACCAAACCAAAAATGAAGCTTATAAGGTAAGATGAAGTTCTCTGACTGAACAAGCAGAGCAGTGATGACTTATCCAACCCAAACTAGCATGAAAAAAAATGTAAAACAATGGTGATGCTGATATATATCAATGAATATTGTGTCTCTGTTCTATCAATATACATATGTATACACATTTAACTTCAACTATTCTGTGAGATGTGTGTATATATATATATATATATATATATATATATACTACACTCTCTGAGTGGTTGGCGTTAGGAAGGGCATCCAGCTGTAGAAACTCTGCCAAATTTAGATTGGAGCCTGGTGTTGCCATCCGGTTTCACCAGTCCTCAGTCAAGTCGTCCAACCCATGCTAGCATGGAAAGCGGACGTTAAACGATGATGATGATGATGATGATATATATATATATATATATATATACAAACACACACACACACACACACATATACATATATATATATATATTAAAAGTGGGGAAGGCTGGTTTATGGGTGGCCGGTTTATGCGTGTGTTTATGGGAAGGCTGGTGTGTGTGTGTGTGTGTGTGTATGTGTGCGTGTGTACACACAATGATCTTTCAGTTTCTGTCAGCCAAATCCATTCACAAAGTTTTGGTTGGCATGAGACTATAATAGTGCTATGCAGTGAAACTTAACCCACTGATTCAAAAACCATCTGGTTGGGAAGCAAACTTCTTAACCACACAGGAATAATTACAGAGGCATCAAATGGCTGGACCAGGTTTGATTAATGCAAGCATGAAAAAAGAGGCTAAAATAAAGAAGATACACACACACTACTTCACTATATTTCTATTCTGTCACTATATACTGTACAGTTAACAAGCACATCAAGTACTGTTTAAATACCAGTATACTCACCACAATACGGTGCAAATTGTTGAGGACAATCTGGTGAGTGTTGGCAACACATCGGAACTGTTGAAACACCAACTGTAGTAGCTGTAACAGGTAACGAGGCTGATGTTCATTAGCCAGGCTATCACCTTTGTGACATGAGCTGCAAAATGGACAATTAAACATGTAATAAGAAAATTTATTAGTAAACACTATAGCAGCTGCGCCACAATACATTCACTGCATCACAAGTGTCATACTCAATGGTCACCTCACTACGGGCATATCATAGCCCTCACATATCAGTTGTGTCAAATTTTTATAATTACTATACCACACTGTATGTGTCCCACATATATCACAATTGTGTCAGATACATACCCCAATACAAATGTGTGGGGCTGCAAATCAAGAAATTTGTAATGTGTAAAATGTTTAGATTTGCTGCCTCACACGAAAGACTGCTGAAACTCACCTCTCCACAATTTTTTCAGAAGCTCGAGACACAATGGCCATTAATTCTGGCTGTATTCTCATTTTGACTGCCTGCAAGATAACAGAAAGCAGTAACTGGTTATAGGGCGAAGGGATGAAGAATAGAAAGAGAAAATTGGAGGGAGAGAGCGATGAGAAAGAGGGAAGAAGTGAAACAATGAGGAAGAGGAAGAGATAAGGAATGGTGGAGTATACCTCAACAGCTTCTGGAAGTTTCTTGAGAAGGAACAATGACTCTACTAATATAGCAATGAAGTGACTTAAATTTTCCTCAGGATCAGAGTTCAGGTCTTCTGCAATTTCACCATTCTTCTCCCCACATGTGACAGACAAAGTTGGTGATGAAGATGGACTGCCACTCACATCTTTCAACAAAGTCCCTGAAACAAGAGGAAGGTAGTGCAGTGGTTATGTGATAAGCAATGTTGTATTACTAACCATGTGAATCTCAAAGCTAGGTTCCTTTCTAAAAGTAAAAAGATATTATTGAACCATTTACAGGTACCATAAAGAAAGTCAGTCTCTCTAGCTATAAGTAGGTACAACAGGATGGTAGAAATTCCCACAATAAAAAGGTGGCATATGGTACAGTGAATTATATAGCTCTGTGTTACCTACTTATGGCTAGATTCATCATCATCATCATTTAATGTCTGTTTTCCATGCTGGCATGGGTTAGACAGTTTGAGTGAAAACTGGTAAGCTGGATGGGGGCTGCACCAGGTTCCAATCTGATTTGGCATGGTTTCTATGGCTGGATGCCCTTCCTAATGCCAACCACTCCAAAAGTGTAGTGGGTAATTTTTATGTGCCAGTTATGTAACACCGGCATCGGCCACGACTATAACCTCACTTGGTTTAACAGGTCTTCTCAAGCACAGCATATCGCCAAAGGTCATGGCCACTTGTCATTGCCTTCACGAAGCCCAACATTCGAAGATCATTCTTCACACCTCGTCCCATGTCTTCCTGGGTCTGCCTCTTCTACAGGTTCCCTCCACCATTAGACATTGGCACTTCACACAGCTGTCCTTGTCCATAGCCATCACAAGACCACACCAGCACAGTCATCTCTCTTGCTTACTACACCTGATGCCTCTTGTGCCCAACTTTTCTCTCAAGATGCTTACACTCTGTTGTGTATGCACACTACATTGTACATCCAGCAAAGCATATTAGCTTCATTTCTTTCAAGCCTACGCATGCCCTCAGCAGTCACAGCTCATGTTTCACTGCCATGTAGCATGGCTGTTCATAAACAGGCATCATATAATCTGCCTTTCACTCTGAAGGAGAGGCTCTTTGTTACCAGGAGCTCTCTGAACTTTGCCCAGCCTATTCTTATTCTGGCAGCTATGCTCTTGGAGCATCCACCTCTGATACAGACTTGGTTGCCTAGGAATGGAAGCTATCAACTACTTTTAGTTTTTTCCCCTGGCATTTGATGGAGTCTATTTTCTGAACATTTTTAGTGTTAATTGTATTTGTGCACCTTCCACACACAAAAACTATTTTCCCTGTTAACTTTCCTCTGATACTGTTGCATCTCTTATGTATCCATACCTTGCACCAGGTACATCTTATGGAGTTTCTACTTGCACCTTTTCTACAGATCGAGCAGCACTGTCTACCTGAAGGGAGTTGTGATTTGTCTGCTCTCCTGCTTAGTACGACTTTGGTTTTTGCAAGATTAATTCCTAAGGCCCTTTGATTCTAGACCTTGCTTCCACACCTGAAATTTCTTCTCTAGATCAGGTAGTGATTCAGTTATAAGAACAAGGTCATCAGTGTAGAGGAGCTCTCAGGGGCAGCCCATCTTAAATTCTTTTGTTATTGCCTGGTGGACTGGGATGAACAGGGACTAAGGACTGATTCTTGATGAACCCCTACTTGTATGCTGCATTCCTCGCTATACTTGTTGCTAACCTTCACTTTATTGACAGTATCCTTGTACATGGCTTGTGCCATTCTCACTAACCACTCATCTATCCCTAGCTTCTGCATTGACCACCAGATAAGAGAGTGGGGGACTCAATCAAGAGTTTTCTCCATGCCAACAAAAGCCAGGTACAGGGATTTATTTTTGGCTAGATATTTCTCCTGCAGTTGCCTAACCAGGAATATAGCTTCAGTAGTACTCATGCCTGGCACAAATCTGAACTGTATCTCATCTATACTAACTCTCTTCTCAATTAATTGAGCTATAACTCTTTCTGTGACTTTCATCACCTGGTCCAGCAATTTGATGCCTCTGTAATTATTCCTGTGTAAGGCATCACCTCTACCTTTGTAGCAGCTGACTATAATGCAGCTACACCGATTGTTGGGTATGACACCCTTGTGGACAACTTGATTAACTATACGGGTGACTAAGCCACATCCTACTCTGCAAGATATTTTAAGCATCGTAGCGGAGATTCCTGATGGGCCTGGAGCTTTCCATGTTTTCATATCCTTAATTGCTTTATCTACCAAGCAATTTGGATAGCCGGTTTCTCAGTTGGGTCAACATTTGGCAGACTCACCTTCTCCCATTTATTCCCCATACTTAGAAGCCTTTCATAATGGCATTTCCTAATGATTCTTAGCAGAATCATTAAATCCAGGTGCACCATCATCTATGTGGACACATTTCCTTCCTATGGCATCATGATTTTCTCTCAAACACTGAAACACTTCAAGTCTCTTGTCCTTACATCACAGTACATTTTCTGCTTCTCCTCTGGCTAAGTATACCTGTCTCCTAGCTTCCCTTCTGGCTATCTGATACAGTTCCCTGCTACCACCACACTTTCAGACTTGTTTCTTCTCTCTAATGGCCCTGTTAACTACCTTGTTCCACCACCATGTCACCTTAGGTTCAGAAGGGACTTTGCACCAGCCACAAATTTGGTCAGTAGCCCTCAACAGGTTGTCTGGCAAGTACCTCCAGTTGTCCTTCACATTATATGTCACTATATCCTCCTCTTTTTTGTTAAATGTCTCCAAGTCTCTAAATCTCTGTCGACTCAGAAGATCCTTAAGCTTCCAGACTCTTCTTTTCCGCACTGGTTGTCTTCTGGGCAGCCATTTTGCCCTGATCCTGAAGTCGCTAACTACTAACCTATGTTGGTGGGTGCATTCTTCACTTGGGAAAGTTTTGGCGTTTATAAGCAACCATATTTCCCATTCTGGTGAGAATGTAATCAATCTGACTAGTGTGACCACCAGACTGGTGGGTGAACAGGTAACTGACAGGTTTCCTGAAGTTAGTATTGCAGATCATAAGGTTATTTGCATCACAGGACTCCAGCAGCCTGTTTCCCTCCTCATTATGAGAACCAAATCTGTTACCACCATGCACGCCATGGAAGCCACCCAGATGTTGTCCAACATGCCTATTGAAGTCACCAACCACAAAGAGAAGGTCCTTGTCATTCTTTGATGAGGTAGTCTACAGAAGGGTGTCATAAAATCAGTCTTTCTGTTCATAAGGTAGTCCTGGCTGAGGGGCATAAGTCGAGATAACGCTTGCTGTTCCATGTTCAATACTAATCTAAGATGAAGTATTCTATCACAAACTCTGACTACCTCGATTACCTAATCAATCCATTTCTCAGCAAGGAGTATGCCTACACCCCCAACCCCATCACTGTTCCCTATCCAGAAAATTTTATACTTATGTTCTTTGCAACAAACATCTACATGCCTCCATATAAGCATCTCAACAATCTCTCCAGACCTACCTTTCAATGTGCCCACATTAAGTGTACCAACTCTGAAGGTGTGGAAGGTGTGGGTTGGGGGAACACAGAGATGGGGGACAGCATTTTGCATCTGAAAAGAAAGCTTGCATGTACATTTGGCTGATATTGTATAAGTACAAATAGGTTTCGACCTGCATACACTTCACTGTTATTTTATTCGCTTCACATTCACCAAGTTTACCAGGAGATAGCCACTAGATAGAGATGGGAGTGGGGGGGGGAGAGAGCGTTCCATATAGTTTTCTGATAGAGGTACTAGGAGACAGACTTCTGGTAGAG
>NC_068994.1:25466648-25474129 GCF_001194135.2 Octopus bimaculoides
AGGGTGCACTGCAAACAACCAAACATCATGGTTGCCCTATTCCCTAGATAGAGGCGATGTAAAATATCCACAAACAAAGTGAAAGCCGCTATTTAACATATAGCATGGGAAAAAGCAAGGATACAGACATAATATGAGCAAGATAAAAAGAGTGAGAAAATAAATGAATGAAGAGAGAGAGAAAATTTTTGAGAATTAGAGCTACAGTAGAGAAAACAGAATAGAACATTTGGATAAAATAGAGTGGATAACAAAACAAATGAAGAGATGAAATTTTCGAGATTTAGAGCTACAGTAGAGTGAACAGAATTGAACATGTGGATTTCTTAACTTTACTAGAATAGACAGCATGGAATAGATGAGACTTTATAGGGAAGGAAAGAAAGAAAGAAAAAAGAAAGAGGGAAAGAAAGAAAGAAGATGATGATGATGAGTGCTATAAAGTGAGGATTTGTTGTAATGCTAGGTTGGACAGAGTTGCTCATCTGAACATTATTCTTCATAGCATGTCTGCTCCATGAGGTAAGTATTGCAAATATGAAGTACAGAAACTATAGGGAACTAATTTATAGGGTGCAGAA
Organism: Octopus bimaculoides; assembly: GCF_001194135.2. Taxonomy (NCBI): domain Eukaryota; kingdom Metazoa; phylum Mollusca; class Cephalopoda; order Octopoda; family Octopodidae; genus Octopus; species Octopus bimaculoides. The sequence goes on from NC_068994.1 coordinate 25,467,230, forward strand.
GTGATATCCTCATGGCAAGCCCAAGATGGCTGGTCACAGATGACCAGATATCATGGTTGCCCTATTCCCTAGATAAAGGCAAAGTAAAATATCCACAAAGTGAAAGCCGCTATTTAACATATAGCATGGAAAAAAGCAAGGATACAGACATAATGTAGGCAAGATAAAATAGAGTGGGTAATAAAATGAATGAAGAGAAAGATGAAATTTTTGAGGATTAAAGCTACAGTAGAGAAAACAGAATAGAACATTTTGATAAAACAGAGTGGGTAACAAAACAAATGAAGACATGAAATTTTCAAGCTTTAGAGCTAGAGTAAAGGAAACAACAGAAAATTTGGATAAAATAAAGTGGGTAACAAAACAAATGAAGATGAGACCGATTTATACCAGCCACCAATCACTACAATATCTGAATAATTAATCCACATGTTGTGTATCAATGAGAAGGAAGTTTTGCTTTAACACATTGATATTTACAGATATTATACATCTGCTACAGCAAAAATGTCAAAAGAGAAGGTGATAGGTGTGACACAAAAAATTGTGTCACACTGAACAACAGCACAAATATCATGAAATGAAAAAAGCTAGAATAACCTCAATCAACATGACAACAATAATACCACCGCCTCAACTAGCACTGACACCATCACCTCAAGCAGCACCAACATCACCAGCTAAACTACTACCGTCAACTTCATTAACATGAACTGAAAAGAGGCCAGTACTATATCTCTCAGATCATATCTTACTGTCATAAAAGAAGAAAGACACATTAGATAATGTAGCTGTCAATACACTATGTGTAAAAGAAGAGATGGCCACAGTGAGAATGTCTGTATCCACAGATCTGCTGAATCAGGGCTAACTTGGAGCTAAACAACAACAACCATGCTCTCCACATTTACATTATCACCAACAAAACTGACTCTGCAATAGCAGGCTTAAAGCAGCACCTATTAAATCACTCATTTCTAGTAGCACTAGGGAACATCCACACAGAAATAACCACTATGGCCCCAAACACTGTGCAGGGAAATAAATGATCTTAGTACAGAGTACACCACCAAAGTGCAGAACATCAACTGTTTGGCTGTTAGCAAGATTAACTTGATCTTTTTTGTAGTGACCAACACCAGAATCTAAAAGTGTACAAAAATAGACTGGACAGTGGATAAAGTGCCACATGTCCAAACTATCTAACTGTACCACATGCAACTCATCACAGCATGTATGGTCTGCAGCCAGACAGTTATGGTATAATTGGAAAACTATCTTTGATTTTGGCTCCAGGGTTAGGGCTGCTATATCATTACTACCAACAATTATTGTTATTCACACACAAAGAAAAAATAAATAAATAAAGACAAGATTAATGACATACTTGCCATTCCACCTGGTCTTCTATAGTTTCTGTCAGCAGGTGAAGTGGTTTGTGGGGCTTGTTTAGAGGAACGCCCAGAGCCAGGCTTCTGGACATTTTTTGACACTTCACTGGTGGCACGGATATATATCTGACGATTTAACTCATCAATCAGGACTTCATGCATTTGCTAGGTAAAATAGAAAGACAATATATGTGTGTGTATGTAATATCTGGCCATGACGGAACAAGAGAAACACCAAGTATCCCTATACTGTTTGTATCAGTTCTTTCTTAATGCAAATTACTATGATAACTTGAATGAAATGTATGTTTTCATGCACATGTGTATGCATGCTATGAATGAGTGATGCTAGAGCTGTGAAATCTTGTAGGCATAAATTTCAATGCATCTTAATAATAATTGCATTGTTTCTTTCCAGGTAAACTGACATTTGACTGTCCAGAGAAGTCTCCAAATGTAACTAATAGCAATTTCTCTTGAAAATGCACAAAATTTGGCATTGTGGTGTTATCAAGTACCTGCAGAAAAAGCATTTAGTCCCTAACGACATTTATGCTGACATGGTTGCTACATTAGGGGATGACACTCTAGCTTTATCAACAATGCAAAAGTGGGCAGCTGAATTTAGGAGGGGAAGAGGAAGTCTTGAAGATGACCCAAGGTCTGGACGTTCTGTGACTGCCACCACCAAAGAAAACATTGATTGTGTTCACTACATGGGGATGGATGACAAGTGATTCACTATAAATCAAATAGCCAATGCTATTAGTATATCCCATGAGAAAGTTGAGAATATTCTGCACAATGGACTTGGCATGACGACAGTTTCTGCTTGATGGGTGCCACATCTTCTGACACCTGATTAAAAGTGCACCAGGCTGATCACATCATGAGAAAATTTGACATTGTTTCAAGCTGATCCACCTGGTTTCTTTGAATGTTTCCTAACCCAAGATGAGTGTTGGCTTCATCACTTTGAGCCAGAGACAAAGAGGCAATCCATGCAATGGACACACCCCTCCTAACCTGCTCCAAAGAAGGCCACTCATTTCAATCATTTTTGTGTCATGCTTTATGTTTATTAGCTATATACATATAGTCATTTCAAGTCATTATTCCAACAGTGATAAAAGTTTAGTGCATCTGATGGTGATTGGAGACTAGCCCCCAAAATTAAATACCTAAATTGATTGTCAGTTAAAGAATGTAGGTCAAAATGTCTCAAGGGCTTTTTGGAAAAATATAGTTGATATATTTGGTATGTTTGTTGGTTTCAAGTTTTGTCAATAACAATCTGACTGAACTAGTTCACATTGGAGAGGGGAAAAAAGACATTGCATTTATTTCTGCTGGTTCACAAACTCTATAATCAGAATACTAACACTTGTATCCATGCATGTATACATACTTTTATGTATATTAATGTTTGTATTTATGCAAGGGTCACTCAATACATTTGAGTATCACATTTATTTTCTTATGAAAAAGGTTGACAGTAACTTTGAAGTTTCATTGTTGCTGGATTCATTAGAGAAAGAGAGATGAAAAATGTGATGATGCACATTCATCTAACATCATAGTTTTACAGGTATTGTACTACAATAGACCTTACTCCACTGATCTCACAATACAATGTCTTACTCATGTGATACTCATTCTACGATGTTAATTTGGATACTTATAAAGTAGCCATAGACCCTAGCTATAGAGTAAATATGGCACCTACATATAGAGCTAGCTATAGAATCTATCTGTAAGTTACAGAATAGCTATAGGATCTACCGATTGCATCATTAGAACCAATTTTGTGCTTATGCTAGAAATTATTATTATGTGGTCTAAAGCAGTGAGCAGGCAGTATTGTTAGCACACCATATAAAATGCTTAGTAGAATTTTTTCCAGTTTTACATTCTGAGTTCAAATTCTGTTGAGGTTAACTTAGCCTTTCAGAGTAAATAAAATAAGTACCAGTTGTAATTGACTAGCCTCTGTCAATTACATTGCCCTAGTAATTTCAGGCCTTGTACCAACTGTAGAAAGAATATTGGTTTCAAATTTTGGCACAAGGCCAGCAATTTCAGGGAGGAAGTAAGTTGAATACAGCGACCCCAAAAGGAAGAAAGGCAAAGTCAACCTTGGTGGAATTTGAAGTCAGAACATAGAAATAGATGAAATGCTAAGCATTTTGGCCAGTGCAGTAACGGTTCTGTTAGCTGGCTGCCTTAGAAAGAATCTATTTTAGTATTTTTCTTGTCAAAATTGCCACATCATTTGTCATATCTTATTTTTCTAGACTTCATTTTGCTTGATGTAAATGCCACTGATGTATGATGTATTTTCTCCTTTGTATTGAGCACTTGTGACTAATAATAATAATAAGATTGGTGGATTAGAAAATGCTTTGCAATATTTATTCTGGCTCTTTACATTCTGAATCCAAATCCCACTGAGGCCAACTTTACCCTTTGTCCTTCTGGGTTGATAATTTTGATTAACCAACTTCCCTCAAAGTTGCTGGCTTTGTAACCTAAATTAGAAATCATTATTATTACTTCAGAAACTGTTTTAAATTAGCAATGAACCATACAAAAGATAATTCCACTTAAGTCAAAGAGTCTGAATTTTTTGAAAAAGGCATATTATATGTAAAGTTTAAATAAACTGAGGCCAGGGAAGAAAAAATACTATAGTCACCTCTTTTCTTGCAATTAGATCCACTTTTAAATCCCTCAAAGCATTAACACCAGACAAACTGCCCTCCACTCTAGCCACTGAAATAGAAACAAAATGTAAATGGTAAAGAACCAAACAAAATGCCTGCTGCAGTATTTAGTTATGTTCTTGTTCTGGTTTCAAATCTCAACTGGCTCAAAACTTGGCTTTTCATTAACTGACTATACCCTTCCCCAACCCTTAGAAAACTAATTAGAATTAGAACATTGCACTAATACTTTCCATGAGCTTTCAAGTGCTCAAAACTCTTCTGATAATCCTTCCTGTTCCTAAAAGACATACTTTCTGTAGAAGCTCTACAGGACATTCCATTCTAATCTCCTTCAACCACTTGTCTATATCATTACTCTCAGTCTCTAATGCACCAATTATTACAGGCACAACCTTTACAGTTTTCATATTCCAGTCTCTTGTAATCACAAATTTTAAGGGATAGCATTAAAATTTTTTTTGTCTTCTTTCTTCACAATCCTGGAATCAAATGGACATGATGGATCAACCATTAAGCTAATTCACTTTTCCTTGTCTATTATTGTTATATCTGGCTTATTATTTTCTATCTTATCTGGTTGAGTTGGAAAAATCCCATAAAATTTAGCATTTTTCAGACTCAAGTACTCTTTCTATTCAATGATTATATCAAGTACTTCCAGTTTCAAACCCCTGTTTCTGACAAAGCTTCCAGTGCAAAACTTTCATAACTTGGTCATTATTATTAATATTATTGAGTGAGAGAGCAGTGCATTCCATCAAAGTGACACTGGGGTACAAATATACGAAGCCAGTATACCCATCATGACTACCAGTCTGATAAGGATACACCAGGTACATGCATCACAACCACATGTGCACGACATGGTGATCTCATATCAAGATAAACAGAGCATGACCTTGCAGGTGGGGCCCAGTTAGAATTTTCTTCAGGTTGAGCAACCCACCCTGCTCAAAAGGTCCCTGAATAAGGTTTGTTTGAGGATGATGAACAAAATACCCATGCTTCTAGAGGTGAATCATTCAAACCCCAAAGAATTCCTCTCAACACATAGCTATGATGCTCCCCCACTACTTCTCCTCATGATCAGTGATGCACATATTGTCAGCCACTAAGGGACATGCTCAAACAACTGGTTAAGATCAAACAACTGACAAGCAAATCTGTGGTATTGAGCAGAATATTTGTTGTAGCCTATCTTTTATACCAAGACAAACATGTACATAATAACACTTCCAAACAGATAAGATCAGAAGCCATGAGAGCCACTGTCTGGTACTGCATCACAGCTTTATTATTCTTATTTGCATTTGAAAAGAAAACATGCGTGGTTGATAGCTTTGCATGTTGTTTCAAGGGGCTTATTCACATTTTTTGTTGTACAATATTGTTAACAAGCTAACTAGCAAACTTTTTAAAGTTAGTTTCATTCAATTTCAGACCTTTGGGGTCTGAATTTGAAATTCCTGTTCGAAGTCTACTACAATAAAAACAAAGTAGGACACTGAATTTTTTAACAAATACTGGCGGGAGGGATAATGGAAATTTTGATACAGCTTTCCCACCATTATTAACATAAACCAACATCACCACTGCCAGTCAAAACAACAAAGCAAATAAGTATTCTTTTGATTGAAGTAGCAAGTCTGTCAAAATTCCCAGCTGATTTGTTCCTCAATTTCCCTAAAGAAGTTTTATTTACTTTTGTTTTCCTGACCTGTTGAAGCTGACATTTATTTTGAAGTTGGTGAGGGAAGTGAAAAGTGAAACACATGCATACACACCAATTGATTTTCATGTATATGAGTTGGATAGTGAAACATACTTGCACACACGCATGCACACACTCAACCATTATTTTTCATATACATGTACATACAGAAATACATATACATATATCTTTTTGTATGTATGCATTTATGTATGTACATGGATATGTATGTATGTATATGTATGTATGTGTGTGTATATATATATATCATCATCATCATCATCATCATCATCATCGTTTAACGTCCGCATTCCATGCTAGCATGGGTTGGTCGATTTGACTGAGGACTGGTGAAACCGGATGGCAACACCAGGCTCCAATCTAATTTGGCAGAGTTTCTACAGCTGGATGCCCTTCCTAACGCTAACCACTCACCCGCACGAAGGCCAGTCAGGCGTACTGGCAATGGCCACGCTCAAAATGGTGTCTTTTATGTGCTACCCGCACAAGAGCCAGTCCAGGGGCAATGGCAACGATCTCACTTGGCTTGCCGGATCTTCTCACTCACAGTACATTTACAAAGCTGTCGGTCAGTAGTCATCACCTCAGTGAGGCCCAATGTACGAAGGTCTTGCCTGGGCCTACCTCTTCCACGGGTTCCCCCAACTGTTAGGGTGTGGCACTTTTTCACGCAGCTATCCTCATCTATTCTCACCACATGTCCATACCAGCGCAATCGTCTCTCTTGCACACTACAACTGATGCTTCTTATGTTCAGCTTTTCTCTCAAGATACTTACACTCTGACGGGTATGCACGCTGACATTACACATCCAACGGAGCATACTGGCTTCATTCCTTGCGAGCATACGCATGTCCTCAGTAGTTACAACCCATGTTTCACTGCCATGTAGCATGGCTGTTCGTACAAATGCGTCATACAGTCTGCCTTTTACTCTGAGTGAGAGTCCCTTTGTCGCCAGCAGAGGTAAGAGCTCTCTAAACTTTGCCCAGGCTATTCTTATTCTAGCAGCTACACTTTCAGCGCACCCACCCCCACTACTAACTTGGTC
>NC_068994.1:25474678-25476486 GCF_001194135.2 Octopus bimaculoides
TTCTTCTATCCCAAGTTTCCTCATTGACCACCAGATAAGGGATCGGGGGACCCTGTCAAAGGCTTTCTCCATGTCAACGAAAACCAGGTACAGAGGTTTATCCTTGGCTAGGTATTTCTCCTGCAGCTGTCTTACTAGAAATATGGCATCAGTAGTGCTTTTACCTGGCACGAACCCAAACTGCATCTCATCTAAATTGATTCGCTCCCTAATTAGTTGGGCTATGACCCTCACCGTAACTTTCATAACCTGATCTAACAGCTTGAAGCCTCTGTAGTTATTTGTATCTAAAGCGTCACCTTTACCTTTGTAGCAGTTGACTATGGTGCTGCTACAGCAGTCATTGGGTATGACTCCTTCGTGTATATATATATATAGTTATGGTGTATTCAGTTAAGAACGTAGTAGAGTACAGTATAAAGCTCATCCACCTTCAGATTTCACCCTGTGCTATCCAATAGTAGTATCATACGTACTTCCAGGTTTGTGTTTGCGCAATATATATATATATGTGTGTGTGTATATGTGGGGTGTGCTGAAAGTGTAGCTGCTAGAATAAGAATAGCCTGGGCAAAGTTCAGAGAACTTTTACCTCTGCTGGTGACAAAGGGTTTCTCACTCAGAGTAAAAGGCAGACTGTATGACGCATGTGTACGAACAGCCATGCTACATGGCAGTGAAACATGGGCCATGACTGCTGAGGACATGCACAAGCTCGCAAGGAGTGAAGCCAGTATGCTCCGATGGATGTGTCAGTGTGCATACTCAACAGAGAGAAAAGTTTAACCTTAGAAGCATCAGTTGTGGTGTGCAAGAGAGACGATTGCGCTGGTAGGGTCATGTGGTGAGAATGGATGAGGATAGCTGTGTGAAAAAGTGCCACACACTAGCGGTTGAGAGAACCTGTGGAAAAGGTAGACCCAAGAAGACCTGGGATGAGGTGGTGAAGCATGACCTTCGAACATTAGGCCTCACCGAGACAATGACTTGTGACTGAGACCTTTGGAAATATGCTGTGCGTGAGAAGACCAGGCAAGCCAAGTGAGGCCATAATCTGAGGCCTCTGCCAGGGGTGTAACCAGCCCACTTATGCGTACCTTTCTTTCATTGGACACTAAACTCCGCTTGCGAAGACCTGTTGAGGCAAGTGAAATCAAAATCGAATCAAATTCGACGACTGGCACCCATGCCAACCTCTCAAGCATTCGTAGTGGGGAGTGCCTGAATAGAGGAATGATGCAACACTTTGGTTTGCACTCAAAGAATTTAATGTCAACATGAGAATAGATAAAATATAAATATGAAGAAGACATTACAGATGAGATTGCAGCATAGTATATCTGAGATGAGTTGCTTATAAGACTATTTTTCTCAATTATATATCTCATCTTTTAGAGATGAAAGATTCTGATATGAACAGAGAAATCAGCTGTAGTGTGTAGGAGAAAAGACGGCACTGGGGTGAACATGTGATAGGTGAAATGAAAAAGTGTCAACACTCCTGTTGGAAAAAACCTGTGGAAGAGGAAGACCAAAGAAGGTGCAGAAAAAAGCGGTGAGGTCTGATCTTAGGATGATGGACCTCATGAAAAATCTAAAGGACCGTAACAAGTGGTGTGAAGATTGTACTGAAGAAAATCTTTCAAATCACACCAGTAGTGAAAAACATGCAAAATGATGACAATGATGATAATGATCAAGGAATAACACTTGATCAGAGAACAAACATAGAAACAAAGAGGTGAATATTGAAAAAATTTTACTGAAAGTGTCATGATAGGTTATTTTTTTTTTTTTTTTTTTTTTTT
>NC_068994.1:25476993-25477945 GCF_001194135.2 Octopus bimaculoides
TCAACTTGTTGAATTTATTTCTGTATATTAATGAAACTGTATTTTTTTATGTGTAATAGTCAAAAAAATATAATCTATATCTTCAACATACATGCACGTAATAAACGCTCATTCAGCGTCTTGCCATGTATGCATCATAACATTTACGCAGCCTAAACTAAACTAAACTAAACTAAGAGTTATGCTTAATGATAAATACTTATAATTAAGTTATAAGTAACGAAATTATCATTATAGCTTTTAATTAATAAACAATAATATTCGTTATAACTTACGAATGAAAACATTATAAATAAAGATATAGTATATCTCACATTTCAACGACCTGTTGTTGTGATAAACAACCAACATATAAAAACTGGTGTCCGACCTGTTATACACATAAAAGAAGCAAGAAATATGTGTGGCACTAGCAATACCAAACATGAAGTCTGCAATGATACATCATCACATCATCATCAGTGGAAAGAAAATTTTTAATGAAAGGAAAAAGTTAGACATAAAAATAGATATGGTATAACACTGCATGTTGGAATACTCACCAGCAGACACCACCAGTTCTGTGGCATGGAGATAATGTTTCTTGGCCATGTAACCTTCCAGCTTTTCAGGAACATCTTTGATCTGTTCACTAGTTGATGCAGAGCAGAGTTGAAATAGAAGAATACATTTTATACTGACTAATATTTTAGAACATATATGTGTACATATGTATGTATATCATCATCATCATCATCATCATCGTTTAACGGCCGCTTTCCATGCTAGCATGGGTTGGACGATTTGACTGAGGACTGGTGAAACCGGATGGCAACACCAGGCTCCAGTCTAATTTGGCAGAGTTTCTACAGCTGGATGCCCTTCCTAAAGCCAGCCACTCAGAGAGTGTAGTGGGTGCTTTTACGTGTCACCCGCACGAAAACGGCCACGCTCGAAATGGTGTCTTTTATGT
>NC_068994.1:25484943-25486473 GCF_001194135.2 Octopus bimaculoides
GAGGTGGTGAAGCACGACCTTCGAACATAAAGCCTCACCAAGGCAATGACTTCTGACCGAGACCTTTGGAAATATGTTGTGCGTGAGAAGACCCGGCAAGCCAAGTGAGACCAAAATCCAAGGTCTCTGCCAGGGATGTAGCCAGCCCACTTATGCGTAACATTCCTTCTTTGGACACTAAACTCCGCTTGCGAAGACCTGTTGAGGCAAGTGAAATCGAAATCAAACTAAATTCGTTGACTGGCACCCATGCCAACGTCTTCATTGAACATTAAACTTGGCTTGCGAAGACATGTTGGGGCAAGCGAAAGCGAAATTGTGATGGCACCAGTACCAGTAAATCACTAAGAGCAATGTCTGAGCGTGATCGTTACCACAGCACCAGCTGTCTGGCTTTCATGCCGGTGGCACGTAAATAGCACCATTTGAGCATGACTGTTACCAACGTCACCTACCTGGCACTTGTGCCAGTGGCACGTGAAAAGACATTCAAGCGAGTTCGTTGCCAGTACCACTGGACTGGCTCCTGTGCAGGTGGCACATAAAATACACCATTTCGAGCATGGCCGTAACCAGTACCTCCTGACTGGCCTTCGTGCCGGTGGCACGTAAAACCACCCACTACATTCTCAGAGTGGTTGGTGTTAGGAAGGGCATCCAGCTGTAGAAACTCTGCCAAATCAGATTGGAGCTTGGTGTAGCCATCTGGTTCACCAGTCCTCAGTCAAATCGTCCAACCCATGCTAGCATGGAAAGCGGCCGTTAAACGATGATGATGATGATGTATATACACCTGTGTGTGTATGACGACTCATGGAGAAATTGTAGGAGGTAATGGACCCCAAAAAATTAGTAGAACAGATACTATGATAAATGATAACATAATGCAATACTGGCCTGTTTCATTATGGAGAAACATTGTTGAAATAAGAATGATGGCATTGTGTGTATGCATAACAAGAACACTTACACACAATATAAAATCTTCTTTCCAAAAGATTTGTGACATTCTGTTCTCAAAAAATATTTTAAAATCGTTCATAACTTGAGAAAATCTTCTTTAAATAATGTAACTGTATCAAGTATTTTTTTGCAAAAACTTTTATCTATGTGCGTGTGTGTGCATATAAATATGCATAAATACATATGCACACATATATATTTATATATATGCATGCGTTTATGTATGAATGTAATCCTATACATACTCCATCTGAACAAGAAACTTGGTAATTGCAGGTGGAATGTCTTTGATAAAAGGTTTACAGGGCTAAACAACATCAACAAAACTGAAGAAATGACATTGAGAACTTACATTTGATCCAGAATCGACACAATAGTTTTGTGTTCAACTCCTTCAATCCACAGACGGCGTAGTTCATCTCTCTTACAGTGTAAAAGTGTCTTACAGGAACTGAGATCTTCTTTGATCTTTCGGATCTTGTCTCTAGATTCTGAGTATAGAATATATATAAGTAGAGAGAGAGAAAGAGAGAGAGAGAGAGAGAGAGAGAGAGAGAGAGAGAGAGA
>NC_068994.1:25486531-25506816 GCF_001194135.2 Octopus bimaculoides
GAGAGAGAGAGAGAGAGAGAGAGAGAGAGAGAGAGAGGGAGAGGGGGAGAGAGAGAGAGAGAGACCTTGCTAGCATTTGTAAGAGTAGATCTCTTGGGATGGTAAACACCGCAGATGCTATGAGAGGTGTTGAAGTGCAATGTTGCAGAAGTAGGCAAAGTTGGTAGTTTTTTGAGGCAACCAAAACTCACAAAATTTACTGTTGAGGTACCATATTTAAATATATAATGTTGTGTTGAAGAGCAGATAGCAAAGATAAGAATATGACAATGGGTTAACTTTCATGTCAAGTAGTTGTATTTAGTTTATAAGGAGTAGATGGTGGTTTGCATAAGTCATTTTCAAAGAAGCAAGGACATGAAGAATGTTTGGAGGATATTCTGCAGAGTGAGGAGACCTCATAGATGGATAAAAATTCAGTTGAAAATCACATGGAATATTGTTGTGATGAAGACAGCATTCAAAGAATGTGCCAAAGGCCACAGAAATGAGTTTTTCTTTTTAAATGTGATAAAATTAAAGGGAGAAGGAAAAAATAGAAGATTCCTTTTAATGGTGTAGTACAAATCCTGGCTGATGTGTCTGAGATTGAGTATAATAAAGAAAGTGATGTTTGTAGAATTCAATTGACATATCAGATAAAACAGAGTCCAAGGAGATTAGTGGTGCTCTGATTTAGCAAGATTTGTATTATTAGATAAAAGCAACAGAAAGAGTACTCTGTAATTGACATGGGGAGTGGAAGATCCAACATTTTGGACAGAGTCTTTTTTCAGGGTCAAGATGATAGGAAGGATAAAAAAGACAGAGTTTCACATCTCCTGTGTTTGAGAGACTGGCTGCAACTGATGAGGAATGCAAGACAATATGCGCTTGCATATGTAGAGAGGAAATGGTGTGAAAAACAAACTAAGTGAAAGAGAAATGAAAAGAGACAGGGAGGTGAGCTGAAAGAAGAAATTGAGATGAGAGAGGAGCTGAATCATAAAGATGGGACTGCCGAACAAAGAGTGGGTGAAGGGAAAAAAATGTTCATTTAAACCCGTTGGTACCATGGTGCCAATTTTGAATATTCATATACATTATGTAAAAAAGACAAAAACTGTAGTGACTACTCTGTGATTCAATGAGGCTTTGGTAATCGCCAGATTAATGGTACTTACTGACTCCCAAATGATGAAAGATATGCTGTCTCCCTTGTATGGATGATGTGATGTACTACCAAGAAAGAGATGAGTGAACATGGTGAGGTTAGATCTCAAGATACTGGAACTCATAGAAAAAGTGACATCAGCCAAACTGCAAACTCATCCAACCCATACCATTGTGGAGAGATAGTTGTTTAAAACAATGAGGTAAAAAATTTGAGTCACCCACCATTCTATACTGTCTCCACTGTTATCAGGGTCCCTACTGAGGCAAAAAGAAAGAAGTCCACAAATTTATAACAAAGAATGAGATTTTGTATTGTTCTTTTCTCAGCAGCATTAATGGCATAAATAAAGAGAATTAGGTTGTTCTCTGGAGTCATCTAACCAATGAACATTGGGCAAAGAAAAACAAGTAACACAATGTAACATTATAGACTCACCATTTACATTCTTGTTAACAATACTAAATGTCTGCAAGATCTTCGTCAGTTCTGAATAATTGTCTGTAGGTGACAAAAATAACAATATTATTAGTAGTATATTAATTTAAGTAGATAATTATTATTCATAAAAAAATATTAGCACTATTATTCCAAGTTGACTACCAGGTTTAAGGCACTCAATGGTTGCACAAGAATAAACATGTAAAGTTTGGATGGTCTGCCTGACATGTTTACATGCCAGATTTGTTCACTACTGCCTTGGCAGATGTTTATCACAACTGTCAGAGCACTACCAAGGAAGGACATGAACAAGGAAAACAGCACCATTAATTTTGTGCCAACTACTCAATAAAATACAGAATTACAGATTTTGGCCAAGATGCTTCAACTGAAAGTGCTGGGTTGGTGAAGAAAGTAATATCTACATGAAGAGCAGAACATCAGTTTGGCTTGTCCTTTATGTGAAGAGAGTACAGAAACCATTTCCATGCACTCAATGTCACTTATTGCTGACATGCAGAGTTATATTGACCATCTGTTATCTGTTAGCATACATTGGATACATCTGTCAGCCAACGCCACCCTGAACATGAGCAGGGTAGAGCAGGCAAATCTCTTGCTGAAAGAAGATATATGAAGAAGATAGAGAAAAATTGAGGATAGTGCTTTTCTTCTAAGGCTATGCCTTTAAGTTGTTATTGTTGTTCATAATAACAGATATATGCAGTTAAAATCAAAGGAATAGCAAACAGAAAATAGCTTGAGTTATAAGAACCCAACAGTGACTTTCTAAGGGTCTGGAGAAAAGGGAGGCAGAGAGGAGCCTTAACCAACTATAAAAAAATTATAACTTCTCTAGAAAAAGTTGCAATGATTACTGGTATCATAGATAGGAACTACAACAGGAGGAAACAAGGCACAAAATACTTAAGGACAAGACAGAAGCAGAGATCACAAGATATCTGCACGGGAAGTGGAAAAACTTAGTTGAGATACATACCAGAGACCATCTCAGAAAGGGTCTTGTCACTCTCCTGGAATGCTTTCTCAATACGAGTCTTCTCATTTTCCCGTTTGTCAAAATCAGAACTGAAATGAATAAAATGATTGGTTGATTATTATTTTATGGTTGTTGTATGAATTTGTTAATGCTACGACAGTTTGTAGCCTATCACACAGCATATCATCATAATTTTGATGTCTTTCCATGTTTGCATAGGTCAGACAAGAGTATATTGGAGCAAAGTTTTTAATAACCAGGGACCTTTCCTGATGTCAACAACCATCTGATTCCAAGTCGTAATGTAGGAGCACTCCATCAGTTACGATGACGAGGGTCCTAGCTGATACGATCAATGGAACATCTTGCTCAAGAAATTAATGTGCAAGTGGCTGAGCACTCCACAGACATGTGTACCTTGTACATGTGTACAATGTAGTTCTCAGGAAGATTCAGCGTGACACAGAGTGTGACAAGGCTGGCCCTTTGAAATACAGGTACTACTCATTTTTGCCAGCTGAGTGGACTGGAGCAACATGAAATAAAGTGTCTTGCTTAAGGACACAACATGTCGCCGGGAATTGAACTCATGACCTTATGATCATGAGCTGAATGTCCTAAACACTAAGCCACGTGCCTTCACCCAAGTTGTAATAACCTTGATACATCAAACAATGAACAGTTTAGACATGGTTACGTGGAGAACTGGAAATAAACATTACTATCTGAATGAGCCTTTTGTTTACAAAGACCACACAATATGCCAAAATATGTCATGAACCTAGACAAGCATTCACGATATACAACAGCAAATGTTACGGTCTTCATCAATGAAAATAAGGTGGGGTGATAAACTAACTTGTGCACACATGCATGCACATGCACACAATTGGATTCTCTCAGTTTCCATCTACCAAATGTACTTGCAAGCCTGGAGCTATACTAGACTCTTGTCCAAGGTGCTATATAGTGGGACTGAACCTGAAACTATGTAAATAGGAAGCAAACTTTTTTACTACACAACTTGTTTCAAAGTTTCTAAATTCTTATAATATAAACAACATACAATTCTTGCTGGTAAGAACAAAGCTTATAAAATGGATAGAGAATTTCAAAGGGCTGCTTTGATCCAATGGTAGAACATCTGACATGTTTACAGTAGTTTTGGGTTTGAGTCTCACTGGCAGTGTTCAACATTTTTTTATCCAAAAAGATTTTTAACAAATATTCATAGATTTATTTACTTTGAGTTCTACTGAAGGTGAATTAGTTCATGTTCTTTCAAAGTTTCTAAATTCTTATGACATAATATATACACACATGGTTTTTGTTTATAGTACAAAACTATAAAAATGCTCAATACAACTGTCTGATTCATATTTGGAGATAAATACTTTACACTTATACTATGCATTGGCTCATAATGTGAATCCAGTCTAGTAGTATATACACATCCAGGGATAAAACACCTGATGGTGATCAGAGATTAAACTGATTAAACATTCTATAGAGGTAAATAACAATTTTTTAATGAGATAAACTGCCTGGAAAATTACAATTTTAACAAGTGTGTGTTTGTAAAAAATATAAATCAGATAAATGGAATATTCATCTGGACATGTTTTTGAATCATCATCATTTAATGTCTGTTGTCCATGGGGTGGACAGTTTCACCAGGGCTGGTAAGCTGAGGAACTGCATCAGACTCCAGTCTGATTTAGCATGGTTTCTATGGCTCAATGCCCTGCCTAACGTCAAGCACTCCAGGAGTATAATAGATGATTTTATGTGCCAGTTGCATGACACCAGTATCTGTCACAACAACAATTTCACTTGGTTTGATGGGTCTTCTTTATATTTTAAAACAGGTATGTTTGAAAATAATTTACCAGTATTATTTTTTTTTTAACTTGGGTTTTGTTGGAACTACTTGAATCTTGTTTGAGTATCTATTCCCATTTTCTTTATGTTCCTCTCAATATCTTTTGATACTGTCCCCCAGGGTCCCAACAATAATTAGTGCTATCTTCATCTTTTGCATCTTTCACATTTGGGCTATCTCGCATTTATGGGGATTATACACACCTACTTTTTCATCTTCCTTCTGAACTATCTATGAATCAATTGGGCATACAACACCAGCTGCAGAGCACACATGATTTACTTTGTCCTCCACTACTAAGTTCAGTTTGTTGTGCTGAAGCACCTGGCCCATTTGAATTAGGAATTTTGCAAGTCTCTGACTCAGTCACTCATTGTGATTTATGATTGTTCCATGTCTTACCTCTCTCTAACCTCCACCTTTCAATTTCTAATACAGAGCTTTTGCTACCTCATCATGTTGCTACATCTTGTACTGGTTTCAGGCAAGTTAAGGACACTCATTTACAATATAAGCAATAGTTTCACCAAATTCATGACATATTCAGCACAACAGAGACACTTAGTAACTTTTAAGACTGACTTGCAAATTTATGGCCAAAGCTTGATCTTGCACTGCAAGCATAATGCTCTCAGTCCCAGTTTTAAATGCTCCTTCCTTTAATCAGTCATATCTATGTTCCCCAGCAACTTTAGTTGTGACTACATGAAGTTGTTTGTATACCCCTTTGTTAAATAGTGCTTCCTCATGTCCTTGTTTTTTCTCATTATTTCCTAAGGTTCCAAGCTGGCAGAATCATTAGAGCATCAGAAAAATGCTTTGCAGTATTTCTTCTGATTTTTTACATTCTGAGTTCAAATTCCACTGAGACTGATTTTGCCTTTCATCCTTTTAGGTCAATAAAATTAAGTACCAGTTAAGCACTGAGATGATATAATTGACTAGTTCCTTCTCCAAAAATTGTCAGCATTGTGCCAAAATTTTAAATCACTATTGTTACTATTAGCATACAGGACAAAATGCTTAGTGGCATTTTGCCTGTCTTTATGTTCAGAGTTCAAATTCTGCCAATGTCAACTTTGCCATTCATCCTTTCAGGGTCAATGAAATAAGTGCTACTGGGGTCAATGACCCTTCTACTATAGGCCTTGTGCCTATAGTAGAAGGGATTACTATTATTATTTTCAAGCAGAATTGTTAGTGTTTTAAACAAAATGCTTAGTGGCATTTCTTCTGTCTGTAAATTCTAAGTAAAGTTGCTGGTCTTGTGTCAAAATTTGAAACAATTATTATTATTAATGTTTTAGCATCAACAAAATAACCTTTGAATTGCTCATAAGTTTTGCTTGTTCTAAAAGTCTATATTTAAAACTTTTTGCTCTGTATCGTAACTACTGAGAAGCTGGTCAGTTATGTTTCATTTCACTCTTCAGGACAGCAAATCAAACCATCATCATCATCATCATTTAACATCCATTTTCCATGCTGAAGAGCTGTACCAGGCTCCAGTCATCTATTTTTGCTTGCTTTCTATGGCTTAAAACTTCTTAATATCAATAACATTACAGAGTGTACTGTGTATCTTTTACATATCATCGGTATGGATGTTCTTTTACGTGTCACCAGCACAGGTGCCTCTTATGTGTCACTGGCACAGATGCTTTTTATGTGTCATGGGAACTTTTACATGTCACCAGTACAGATGCCTTTTATGTGTTGCCAGCACTGGCCACAACTACAATTTCATTTAACTTGATGTATCTTCTCAAGTACAGCAAATTTACAGAAGTCTCAGTCACATGTTATAGCCGTTGAGAGACTTAACAACCAAAGATCATATTTCACCATCACATTATGTCTTCCTGGGTCTACCTCTTCCATAAGTTTCCTCCACAATTAGAGATTAGCACTTCTTTACGCATCTGTCCTCATCTGTGGTGGTTGTTCGTCCATCGGAATGATGAGGACCATCTGATCATCCTAGAGGGGGGTGGGGAGGTCATCATCGGTGAGTGCGGAGATGGCTGATAAGCCCAATCCGCACATGGAAAGATCTACTGCAGTAGGGACAGGGAATGGTAGCAGGTGCCAGGGGCTTCAAAGCATTGTTCTTTCTGTCCTGCCTGCGCTTCTCTGCAGCAGCTTTCCTGTCACTTTCATATTGGCAGGGCACCGTTGTGAACAGCGGCCCGCCACTTAGTCCTATCTAAAGCTGTCTGCTCCCATGATGACGGGTCAATGTTGAAGGCCTTCAGTGATACCTTTAGGCTGTCTTTAAACCATTTCCTCTGGTCGCCATGGGAGCGCTTGCCGTGCTGGAGCTCACCAAACAGAAGCTTCTTGGGTATTCTGTAGTCTGGCATGCGGGCTACATGACCAGCCCAGTGAAGCTGAGTTTTCATCAGGATGATAGGGATGCTTGGGAGCCTGGCACGGGTGAGGATTTCTGTGTCTGGTATCCTTTCCTGCCAGCTTATGCCAAGTAGTTTCCTCAGCCTGGTGATGTGGAAGTGATTTAGTTTTTTGGCGTGGTGTTGGTAGACGGTCCACAACTCACATCCATAGAGTAGGGTGGTGAGTACGACAGCTTTGTAGACCTTGATCTTTGTCATGGAGGTGATGCCTCTTCTGTCCGAAAGCAGCACTTGCTTTGGCGAGTCTGGTGTTGATCTCATCGTCAATGACTACATTGTGGGAAAGCGTACTGCCAAGGTAGGTGAATTTGTCATTCACATTGAGTCTTTGCCCGTTGATGGAAATGTTGGGTTCTACATATGGTTTTCCTGGAGTGGGTTGGTGCATCACCTGTCTTCTTGGTACTGATTGTGAGACCAAAGTTGTCACAGGCTTCCGAGAATATGTCTGCACTGTGTTGCATGTCTGTCTCAGAGGTAGCGTTTAGGGCACACTTATCAGCAAACAGAAATTCATTCATAGTGTCTGTTGTAACTTTGGATTTTGCTCGTAGCCTCCTGAGGTTGAAAACTGATCCATCAAATCTGTAACTGATTCCAATGCCCACGTCAGCGTCTCCGAAGGCATTCGTCAGCATTGCAGAGAACATGAAGCTGAACAGGGTAGGAGCTAAAACACACCCCTGTTTCACTCCATTTGTGACTTCAAAAGGGTCAGAGGTCTCACATATCACATGACCATACCAGCGCAGTCTTCTCTCTTGCACACTGTATCAGATGCTTCTTATATTCAGTTTTTCTCTTCAGACACCATATCGTATATGCACACTGACATTGCACATCCAGCAGAGCATGCTAGCTTCATTTCTTTCAAGCCTTTGCATGACTTCTGCAGTCACAGCCCATGTTTCACTGTCATGTAGCATGGCTGTTCACACACAGACATCAAAAATCTGCATTTCACTCTCAGTGAGAAGCCCTTTGTTATCAACAAATGTAAAGCTCTCTGAACTTTGTCCAACCTGTTCTTATTCTAGCAGCTACACTGTCAGAGCATCCTTCTCCACTGCTGATTTGGTCACCTGAGTAACGGAAGCTATCTACCACTTCTAATTATCCCACTGGGCATTTGACAATGTCTATTTTCTGTACATTCTTAGTGTTTATTGTACCTGCATATCTACCATACACAAGGGCTACTTGCTCTGTTAACTTTCTCTGAAACTGCTGCACTTCTTTATGAGTCCATAGCTTACACTGGGAACACTTTATGGAGTTTCTACCTACACCTTTTCTGCATATTGAGCAGAGCCATCTCCTTGAAGGGATTTGTGATTTGTCTGTTTATCTACTTACAAAGACATGATTTGTAGTTATTTGTATTTGTTTTCCATTAATCCTTACTAGATATTTTTATCTTCCTCCTCATCAGTTTTATGGCATCTTCTCTACATTTGCATAGGTGGGACAGGTCTTCTCCAACACAGAATTTTATCATTTGTTGTGTTCCTTTGTCATATTGGTGAATATCCTGAGATCATCACTTTTGCCAGCGTCTTCCTTAATTTATTTCTACTTGAATCTCCTGGTACTTCTCGAACCAACAGCCATCATAATATACATTATATGGCTGTACCAATGCAGTTTCTCTCTTGCACACTACAGCCGATTACTTTCATCCCATGTTGATCTCTCAGCTTATCTGTATACATCACTCATGCTTACTAACATAAAAAATTCAACAGAGGATGCTTGCTTCATTTCTCATTAATCTTTGCATATCCTCTGCCTTCAATGCCCACATCTCACTACCATGCAGAATCACACTTTATATACAAGCAATGTACATTATACCTTTTGTTCAAAGAGAAAACTCTGTTTTTAGAGCACCCTCCTCCACAGCTAATGAGGTAGTCTAAATAACAGAAGCTACCAACTTCTATGGAACAAGCATTGAAAAGATGTTATTTCATTAGTGTTCTTACTGCTAACTACTTCTGTATATCTGTCATATAGAGGGTGTTTGGGCTAAATTTGACAGTTTGCATATAGAAATATATGTATGCCCTTCACTGTTTAATATAAATTCCTCAACATACTTGAAGCAATTCTCTCTCCTCCAGTAGTAGTCAACCACATGTTTGCAAAACACAATATCCCAAACAAAAATAAAAGTATTTTTAAAAAATCAAAAAAATATCAACTAAGTTATAGCTAGGAGATAACAATTTACTCAAAGTAGCTGCTCTTAGAAGTCACCACGGCCTCAAGACAGCTCTGAAACCGAGCATATACATTTTTCATTGTGTCCCTGGGAAGATCTTCAAACACATCCTTGATCTTGACCACCAGCTCGGCCTTCGTGTTGCTGGCAGAACAGTTGGTGTTTTTTTCAACTGTGCACCACGCATAGTAATCAATGGGATTACAATCGGGGGGAATTAGGAGACCAGAAATGGGGCTGGTGAAGTCGTAGAAATTCTCTGACGACCACTTCTGACACTTTCTGGAGGTATGCTAAGGAGCCAAATCCTGCAACCTTACATATGGCCTTCTGGTAGCGAACCTCTCCAGTCAGAGATTGACCACAGTCTCCAGTATTTTCACACAGCTGTCTGAACTGAGCCTAAGGCTCTATTCAAAGATGTAGGGATGAACAGTGTTCCTTCCTACTGGCTATAGTTTTGTGGTCTCCATTGCAGTTGTTCATGTTATGCCTTTACAGTGTTCACAGAGCATAGAGTAGCAGTCATGATGTCAGCATTTTGATACCCAATGTGAATCATCATGATACAGGTAACTGTTTACCAATATTCAGATAGCTTCCAGTCCTCCATATCAGCTGAGATTTTCTCACCTATCACTTTAATCATCATGCTCTCCAATGCTGTTGACTGTTCACCAATACAAACTGTTCCTGAAAAAAGGAGACATTAAAAAAAACACCAAATTCAGCCAGAACACCCTGCATAAAGTGTTTATTCCCTATCAGCCTGTCTATGACTCCAGTACATCTCTTGTACACTTACAATTCATATTGCTTATATCACATTCAAGCTTTCATCATCATCATCATCGTTTAAAGTCTGTTTTCCATGCTGGCATGGGTTGGACGGTTTGACTGAGGTTTGGAGAGTCAGTGACTGCACTAGGCTCCAATCTGATCTGGCAATGTTTCTACAACTGGATGCCCTTCCTAATGTAGTGGGTGCTTTTTACGTGCCACTGGCACAGGAACCAGTCAGGTGGACCTGGTATTGATCAAGTTTGGATAGTGCTTTTTATGTGCCACTGGCACTGGGGCCAGTAAGGGGGTACTGACATCGGTTGTGTTCAGGAGACACTGACCACAGCAACAATATTGGTTTTACTTGACTCAACAGGTCTTCTCAAGCATATTGCACGATGCATCAGGGGTACTCTTAACTAGGCCGGACATGCGTGCCTGCGATCTCACTTTAGTTGCTGGGTCTTCTCAATTACAGAATATCTCCAAAGGTCTCGGTCTCATGTCATTGTTTCTGTGAGGCCCAATGTTCAAAGATCATGCTTCTCCACCTCATCCCATGTCTTCCTGGGTCTACCTCTTCCACAGGTTCCTTCCATAGTTAGGGAGTGGCACTTCCTCATGCAGCTGTCCTCATCCATATGTAACACATGACCATACCAGCGCAGTCGTCTCTCTTGCACACCACATTTGATGCTTCTTATGCCCAACCTTTCTCTCAGGGCACTTATACTCTGTTGTGTAAGCACACTGACATTACACATCCAGCGGATCATACTAGCTTCATTTCTTTCAAGCTTATGCATATCTTCAGCAGTTATGGCCCACATTTCACTGCCTTGTAGCATGGTAGTTCACACACATGCATCATACAGTCTACCTTTCATCCTGAGCAAGAGGCCCTTAGTTGCCAGCAGAGGTAGGAGCTCTTGGAACTTTGCCCAGGCTATTCTTATTCTAGCTGCTACACTGTCAGAGCAACCACCCCCACTACAGACTTGGTCACCTAGGTAGCGGAAGCTATTAACTATTTCTAGTTTCTCCCCATGGCATGTAATGGAATCTGTTTTCTGTACATCTTCAGTGTTTATTGCCCCTGTGCATCTGCCACACACAAAAACTATTTTCCTGGTTAAAAACTAATTTCCTTTGATACTGCTGCACCCTTTATATGTCCATAGCTTACACTGGGTATATCGTATGAAGTTTCTACCCACGCCTTTTCTACAGATCGAGCAGGGCCATCTACCTGAGAGGGATTGTGGTTTGACAGCCTTCCTACTTACAAAGACTTTGGTTTTAGCTAGGTTGACCCTAAGGCCCTTTGATTCTAGTCCTTGCTTCCACACCCTAAAATTTGTCTCTCGTTCTGGTGGTGACTTGGCTATTAGGGCAATGTCATCAGCATAGAGGAGCTCCCAGGTGTAGCCTGTCTTGAATTCCTCTGTTATTGCCTGAAGGACTATGATGAATAAGAGGGTGCTGAGAACTGATTCTTAGTGAACCCCTACTTCTACTCAGAATTCTTCACTATACTCATTGCCAACCCTGACAGAATCCCTGTACAGGGCTTGTACAGCTCTTACCAACCACCCGTCTATCCCTAGTTTCCACATTGACCACCAGATAAGGGATCGGGGGACCTTGTCAAAGGCTTTCTCCAAGTCAACAAAAGCCAAGTACAGAGGTTTGTCTCTGGCTAGATATTTCTCCTGAAGTTGCCTTACCAGAAATATAGCATCAGTGGTGCTTCTGCCTGGCACAAAACCAAATTGCATCTCATCCAGGCTAACTCTCTCCCTAATTAGTTGGGCTAATGACCCTCTATGTAACTTCCAACACCTGATCCAATAATTTGATACCCCTATATTTATTTCTATCTAAAGCATCATCTTTACCCTTGTAGCAGTTGACTATGGTGCTGGCACACCAGTCATTCAGTATGACTCCTTCATGAACTACCTGATTTATGATGCGGGTGACAAGACCATAACCCAAACCACCCAATATTTTAAGCATTGCAGGCGGTGTGGGTTATGGTCTTGTCACCTGGATATAAACTGATACCAGCAGTATAGTGCTGTGAGAATGGCTTTTCTTAATCGTGCATGAATGGGGAATGGCATTTCTCAAATCTTTTAAATAAACTCAGATGTAAAACTATAATGAATTTTTTTTTTAAAATTCCATCACTTCTATTTTAGTCTTATACTCTCTGATTTTCTCATCATGTTTCCCCTTCAAGTTGTAGCCAGGTAGATACATATAATGTATAAGGATATGTTGTTTGCATGTGGAATGTTATTTTCAACACTATCTTTCAAAACACACTACAGTGCTCAGTGCATCACACACACTTGAAAGTGACAACAAATGAGAAAATTTGCCTTTTTCGTTCTTTATCTTTCACTATTTGTCACATTTCTCTTTTCACAATGGCCATTGTTGTATTATCTGCTTAGAATAATATTGCTATCATTTTTATATTATTTTACTACATGATGAAGACTCATCCCACCCTAGTGCAGCTATGAGCAACAGGAGCAATTGTAGATGATAATGCTAGATCTAAATGAGACATTGTTCTTTCATCATCATCCTCTTTCCACACTACACAGTCCTGCATTGCTGTGTTCAGATCTCTAATATCCAGCCCTGAGTCCTGAGATATAGTATCTAGAAACACTTCCAGAGGGATGCCATAAGACCAGGGACGAAATAACCTCTTTCTCTGCTCAATGACAGTGGCCAGCAAATTTCAGTTGGAGATCACACCCAACACTTAGTAACATCTACAGAAATCTGATACCAATTGTTCTTTACTGCTGAGGGTAGAAATGGTGGAAGGCAAAAGAATTTAAAAAATTTAAGGCCAGCAAGGGTTACAGAAAATTATCAGAAGACCAAGCTCATGGGTAAGAGGATTAAACATTTGAGTGGGGTTGAGACTGGTCACAGTTGGCTTTATGAGTCTAACCCTACTGCACTCATCAGGTACATTACTGCAGTGTAATACAAGTCATTCAACTGCACACATTTGGTTCACAAGATGCCATCTCTTTTTGAAAAAATTAGCAAAAGAAAATGGCATCATCAAATTGTAAGAAACAAAAGTATGAAGATGAAAACAGAAATTTTAAACTAGAGTGGAAGGAAAATTTTGCATTCACTGTTAAAGTAAATCTTTGTACCTTATCTACTACGTCACTTAGTCATTGTAAAGTCAGCAATTTGAAATGCCACTATGAAACAAATTACAAAATCTTTTTGCATGATTAATCCACTTAAATCATAATTAAGGTAAAACAAGTTAACTGTTAAAATCATTACTAAATAGCTGGCAGTCATCATTAACAATGTTTAGCAATGAAGCCAGTTTTGTTATATCATGGAATATTGCTTATGCTAAATGCCCATGTTCTCCTGGTGAATTTCTTAAGAATATAGCTGATATTGTTGAAGTATTAGATTCAAATAACACAAAATATCAGCAACTAATAGCATAAACACCAGTTTCATGTCCCACTACAGAGTGGTACATCTCTTGGATCAATGCTGATGTTGTTGTTGTTGGCACTCCGTCGCTTACGACGTCGAGGGTTCCAGTTGATCTGATCAACAGAACAGCCTGCTCGTGAAATTAACGTGCAAGTGGCTGACCACTCCACAGACATGTGTACCCTTAACGTAGTTCTTGGGGATATTCAGCGTGACACAGTGTGACAAGGCTGACCTTTTGAATTACAGGCACAACAGAAACAGGAAGTAAGAGTGAGAGAAAGCTGTGCTGAAAGAGTACAGCAGGGTTCGCCACCATCCCCTGCCGGAGCCTCGTGGAGCTTTAGGTGTTTTCGCTCAATAAACACTCACAACGCCCGGTCTGGAAATCGAAACCGCGATCCTATGACCGCGAGTCCGCTGCCCTAACCACTAGGCCATTGCGGCTCCATGCTGATGTTGTAAGCAAAATGCAAAATGATTTTTAAAATTCCCTTGCATTCAATTTAGGGATTAACAAATCAAATGACATACAGGACAACCCACAATTAGTAGTATTTGTTCATTATGTTACTTTTATATCCTGCCACAAGTTGATATAGATGAATTATGCAGTAGAGGTTTAATCAATGTGTTCACATGATGTATTTTGTGAGACTACCAAAACGCTCTCACTGACCTCTACTCTTTATAAGAGTTCGGCTAGTCTATTCTCCAATCTGCCAGGATTGTCAATGGCTCTCGCCACATCTTCCCCTTTTGAGATTGACTTCCATTTGAAGTTAATATTTTTATTTATTCATTTTTCTAGTATCTTTTACACAATATCAGCCTGGAGTTTGAAATTAGGAATTTGAAATTTTTTTTTTTTTTTTTTTTTACATCGTCACATTTATAGCCTGATGACTCGTTGCCAGATGTTGCAATGTAATTGTTACCCAGCTCTTAGGTAGTACTGTTTGCACACAGCACTCTTGTTTTTTATTGTACTAAGCACTCCTGTTTCTCATACTAAGCACTCTTGTCTTTCACTCGAAGACATCTCCTCTAGCTGATTAACACTGCACAGCTGCATCCAATATATTGTGAGCAGGAGAAGCGAACCCTTACCACATTCTAGCGAGAGAACCAACACGCAGTAATTCGAGCAACTACCATTACACCACCTTACGGGTTTGGTGCGAGTTCAACATGCAACTAACACACTGACTCTTACTGACTTCTAGCAAACTGTCAAATGACTTCTGCTGACTTGCTGCCTTTTCACAGGACATAATAGGTATTTTACTGGTGGTCCTTTGGTTGCTGAACATGCAACCTCTACCAGCTTTCACCAATTTCTCAATGTCCCGGTGCATGCAACAGGTTGTATTGCCTAAGAGCAACCTGACCTTTTTAACATGCTCAGCATGCTGAACTTGAGATTCACTTTTTATGAGTATGTTGTCAAGGTAAGTTACAGCGAAATTCAAACCTGCAAGCGTAACGTCTATAATTTGTTGGAAATTGCCAGGTGCTACTTTTATACCAAAGGGGAGTCAATTAAATTTATACAACCCATTATGGTAATTTATTGTCAATAATTTTGAACATTCCTCATCAACTTTTACCTGCAAATATGCTTCAGATAGGTCCAACTTTGAAAAAAATTTTCCTCCATTCAACTTCATGAAAATTTCTTCCAGACTTGGTAACAGGTAATTATATGGCATCAAACATTTGTTTAATCCCGTTGAGAAATCAGCACATACTTGGATTTTATTATTTTTTTTCTTGACATAAACTGTAGGGGATGCCCAAATTGTGTAATCAATTTTTTCAATAACACCAAGCTTTTCTTCGTTGACCTGTTTCACTGCTGCGAAAGGTACTGTTCTTTTTGGTATAAATACCGGTATAGAATTTTCTTTCATTGTTGTGAATAAACTTCAGGAAATTTTTTTTTTCTTTTTTTAAATTCTCCGACACCTTATTTGTACTGGCAGAAGAACCATTTACACTCTTACAGAAAATATTTATTGGTAAGCCTCATAAGTTAAATAGCTTCATCCAAATGCAATTTTTTTCCTGAAACACCTCATGCAATTTTCGAAGTTTCCTTTAATCTAGGTTTTCCTATCTTTCTCCATGTCTCTGTATTAATTATTGTGATATCACTGCCCATATCCAATTGTAACTTGATATTCACGTTATTCATTTTTATGGACACAATTTTCTTAGAACTTTTTTTAGCAATACATTTTTTCTAGAATTTATTTTGTTAGACCCTTTTTTTTTTGTGTTTCGCTATACACTGTGAGCTTTTATGTTCAATTTTTCCACAAGCAAAGCATTTACGATTTTTAAAAGGACGGTTACTTTTAAAATGTAAACTTCCGCAACCATAGCACAGATTTGGCCTAGACATTCGTTTTTCTTTTTTCTTATCCGTTTCAGGATGACACGCATGTATCCGAGAGCATTTTATCTGCGTCATGTCTTAAATTTATAATCCAATGGCATTCTTCAGCCACTGCCTGTAGAGTTAATTCTTGGTCCTGTTCTAATTTTTTTCATATATGGGAACATATATCAGCATCTTTCTTTGCTGTTAACTTCTGAACAAATCTGGGGTTAATTCATTTAATTTGAATTTTTCACACTCTCTGTTAATGACCCCAGCATAGGTGACGAAATCTTCATCATCTTTTTTAACGAAATTTAAACATTGCCAACAAGTATTGAACAGGAAACTTCTTTCACTGAAAATTCTCAATAACAAATTAACCGATTTCTCACCTGATTTCTTCAGCAGAATATAGTTACAGTATTTTTTGAGTTTAGCAGGGGATAACTTTCTTGAAAGTAGTCGCACCTTCTTTTCATCATTCCAGTTTTTACAATCTCCTTTGATGATTTCTTCATATCTTCTAAAATATGAAGAAAAAGTAGTACCTTCTTCTGGGTTATAAATAAATTCTCCAATTGGATTTGCCATGCCATCTGACAAGAATGAACCTGAAGCATTTTCAGTCTTCTTCAACTTTACTTCCAGTAACTGTTGGTATTGTTGTTGTTGCTATTGTAGTTGTTGCAACTGTACCACACGAGGCAACAAGTTTTCCATGTTAAATAATTTTTTCTTTGGTTTCGTGCCAAGAAAAAAAATTTAAACATCCTATGCAAGCTTCAAATATCTCGTCGCCACTTTTATATCCTGCCACAGGTTGATATAGATAAGTTATGCAGTAGAGGTTTAATCAATGTGTTCACACGACATACTTCGCGAGACTACCAAAACGCTCTCTCCGACTACTACCGACCTCTTTTGTAAAAGTTCAGCTAGTACATTCTCCAATCCACCAGAAGTGTCAATAACTCTTGCCACAACAGTTACTTCTGAGGCAATTGTGAAATAAGAAGTGTTAGATTCAGCAGAATTAAAAGAAACAACTCATGGTGTTGATGAAAAATGTGCTTGACAGAGTTTTGATAAATGCTTGTGTTGCAACAGATAGAGGTCCTACAATGGTGGGTGAAAATGCAGTTAATTGCACTTATGAAAATGATTCCAGTTTTCCAGAGTTTCTCCCTGCTCATTGTATTATTCTTTGTAAACATCTGGTAGCTAAATATTTCACATATAAAGATGTTACAAAATCTGTCCTTGAAATTATGAACTTCATACGTACCAACAGTTCAGAAATTTTATTGATGAACTGGAGCTTGAAGGCTCCATATATATCTTTCTATTGCATTGTGAGGTGGCTCTCAACCAGCAATGTTTTGAGTAGGTTTGTGGATCTGTTGGAGCCTATTATTACTTTTCTTAAAGAAAAGAGCCTATCCTCAACTGGAAAATGGTAAACGGATACAAGATCTGATGTTTTTAACTGATATAATGATGAATCATCTGCAAACTCAACTTCACACTTCAGGTGGAGGATAAGATTATTTGTGATCTAACTCTGAGTTTTCAATTTGCAGAGTAAAATAAGACCTTTTCAAAGAAACATACTGGCAGATTTTAGAAGGAGAGCAAATACATTCTCTGATACTGAAATAATTGATCATAAATTGGAAGTATACAAGCATAATTTACAAGGACTACTTGATAATTGCCTAATCAGGTTTGATGGCTTGCAGAAGATGAAGCCCTGTTTCATCTCGCTTGAAAATCCATTTATGGTCGATGTGGTCAATGATGGTTATCCATTTCTCATTCCTCTAGTTATGGAATAACTATTGTGGATATATAACTTATGGAATTACACTTTCTAGTTGCATAAGGCATCTCCCTGCGTAAATACTGTGATGTATTCTACAAGCAGTCATTATTTGTTCTTTTTTTTTTCTGTCTAGCCTGTTTTATTTAGTGTCCAGCTGTAACTTATTGCTGGGACAGCTAGAATATTGATGCCTTCAACTTTTTTTTTCAATTAATTGTTTTATGTATTAATCTAATGAAAATAAGATAAATGCTGGAAAAACCTTTGTGCAACACACACTAGAATGGATAACAACACATTTCTCTAAACTCTTTGATTAGTTTCTTTCTTCTATTTGAAAAGAGGAAATTTTCTTGCACTATTATTTAGCAACATACATCAGGCAATACAATATCTTTTCTCTTTTACTTTGTTTTCATTCCCTGGCATCACCTTACATATTTTGTCTAACTCCTCAACTGCACTGCTCAAAGGGTTTTTTTTAATTGAAACATTTATGTTTTTTTTTACATGTATTGAAATATTTAAGCAAATTGCAGTTATTTATAATACTCTATTTGTTTTGTTTGTATGTTATACATTCTTTAATTCACTGGTCTCTAAGTTTTTGTCTATTTGTGTTTGATTTAATTCTCTTATCTCAGTTTCTTTATCATTTAGTGATATTAATTTTTCTCTTTTCAAATGTAGTGAATGGAACAAAGAGTTGAGCAGTAGATAAACTACATATCTTTCTTTACATTGTAGTTAAAAACTTGCCTCTATCTTAACTCTACCTTTCACATACACACATACATATACAAACAGACACACATATACATATACAAACAGATACACACATACATATACAAACAAATAAAATATCTTACCTTGAAGACAAAGTCCTCACTATAGTCATCAAGAAATTAGACTGTAAAAAGAAGTGAAACAAATAGAATATATTATTTTCTTCATTTTGTACTTCTTTGTAAAAAACATTTTCATTCTCCCTCTTCTTGAAAATTTGCTTCGCAATGAAAACCGGTTAGAGAAATCTTTATTAAAATATGCTTCCAGTTTAGCATTCTGCCTTATTATTATTTTTCATTTTCCTATTATTTCTCCACGTGTGGTTAACACAACCCCACTATTTACTGACTTATATATATATATATATATATGTTCATATAATGATATCTACCAAATGTATTGGTAAGATAAAACATGTAATCGTTACCAAAATATCAAAAATTCGTCCACAAAGGTCTATAGTAAACTCCTTATGAATCGATCTCCTTGGTTATATATCAAAAAATTTAAATAAGAGCTTTGACGCTAAATCCATATATATTAAAGGTTATTACCTATGTATACATTTCTGTATAAGGTCAAATTCAACTCTTAATTCAAGTTAAATAAGTAAATTACTTTACACATCCTCAGGGTAAAAAGTAAACACCAAAAAAGATTTATAATCTCTAAGGCTGATCCATATTCAAAATTCCTCCTGAATAATAGTCCGTCTAAGGGAGAAAACCCTAATAATATTATTAATTATAAACAATCAAGTAATACAAATTATTGAACACTGGTAATAAATTCTAAACTAATGGAAATCTATATTATATTATCTCTAGAAACTTTAGTAAATAAGTACAAATATACAATTAGATTATTAGTAATAAGAAATCATACAGTTAATATATCCTGTCTTTTAAACCTAATATTATATTATAATACCCAATCATACTGAAATTTATAATTTATTTAAACCAGAAAATCGTATGCCTAAGAAAATGGCTACATCTGAAAGCATTATATGTGAGTTTATTTATTAACTTACCCTTAGAAAATAATATAAAAAATAATTCTAGATTACACAACGAGCAATATCTCTTACCTTTCTCATAAGGGAAAGACTTTCCAATAATTGACCATTCTAATGAATATTGCTTTTTTTGTTCCTTCAGTTCCCAAATAAATTTACTAAGACTAGTATTCGACATTTTACTTCTATCTCTACATGTATTATAATGATTTGATATTCGTTTACAAATTTGTCCTGAAGAACAACCCACGTATATGTTAACATCTGTTTGGGTCGTTAGCTTACATTGGTAAACTATATTCTTCAATCTAGCATTTGGGCCTTCAAACTTCAATCTTCTGGGGTTAACCTCTGTTACTGTAATCCTAGTACGATTATCATTATTATTATTATTATTTATATCAGGGTTCTCATCACTATCCTCCCCAATTCCCTTTGATTTAAGTATTTTAAAATTATGAGCTGCAATTATTTGGGCTAAGTTCTTAGTGTTTGAGAAACTAAACCTAATGCTATGTGTATTAATAATTTTACCATAATGTGAATTCTTTGGGAAATATCTACTTATCACCTCTCTAAACTGTGCAATCAAATTCGATTTAACATTTCTACCAAAAGGGATTATGAACCATACATTATTATCTTTAGTGTTATCGCAGTTATTTGTATAATTCTTAAAAAATTTTAAATTACCAATGTTATGTTTATGAAAATCTCTGGGTTTATTTTCCATATTTCCTCTAAACTTATTCTTAAACTTATCATTCTTATAAGAATAATATATAAGAATAATAATGATAAGAATAATAAGTTTAAGAATGTAGTGTCTGCCTTTTACTCTGAATGAGAGGCCCTTTGTCACCAGCAGAGGTAAG
>NC_068994.1:25506916-25510686 GCF_001194135.2 Octopus bimaculoides
ATAACACAAAATTCTCATTCTTCAATTGCATGTAACACGGGCAACGCCGGATATCTCTGCTAGTATATATATATTAATCAAAGTGTACAATATTATATATCCATTACGGGCAATCTTATCAATCAGTTTCAGCCTAGGGGTTCAATGGAGTGTTAGGTAACAGTCCAATTATGTAACCCTGCACTCTTCAGAGATGGTATTAGTGGGATAAAATACAGTGACTGCTCTCTATTGTTCAAGGTGAACAGACACATTCCATAATAGCTCTCTCTGAAGAGCACAAGGTTACATAATTGGACTGTTGAACCGCTAGTGCAAAACTGATTGGTAAGATCAGCTGTAATAGATCTATAATACTGTGCACATCAATTAATATACCCACTCTACTGACAGATATATGAGGGCATTTTTTCCTGACTTATAGATGGCTTAGACACATACACACACAACATTGTATTGTGAAATACAGTTACCCAGGGTTTCGTAGTGGGAACATTAATTTATTTCACCCTTTTTTTCAAGCTGAAAACAAGACTGCCAGTCAGTTGCTTTTAAAGCAAATGACATTTGAACAAGGAACACTTATAAGGAAGAAGACAAACAGAAAAACACAGGGGAGATAACCAATGTTACAACAAAACGTTGAAAAATGTAAACAAGATATTAATGGTTTACAATGTGTCTGGTGGCCTATTTTTAAATCCTACCAAGATGTATTTCTTAAGATGCAGACATAAAGAAAAAATCTTGTTCCTGGAATTTACATAGCTGTTGGAGACCCTTAAGTTCTTTAAGAGATATAGTTGCTCGAGAGATAACATATGTATATATAAACACACGCACATATGATCAAAATCCAAATAGGTTAATGTAGGTCTGTATTATATAGTATATAGTAAAATTGATACAATAAGTACAGTGAACTAGCAGTGGAGAGTGGAAAATTGAACATTTTGGAAGGAGTCCTTCAGGGAAAGGTTGAAAGGAGAGAAATTGAGACAGCAGAGTTTTACATCCTCTTGGTTGAAAAAAAAAAAAACTGGCTATAACTGCTAAGAAATGCAAGGGCCACATGAGCTTCATCATCATCATCTTTTAATGTCCATTGTCCATGCTGGCATGGGCTGGACGGTTTGACCAAGGCTGGTAAGCCGAGGGGCTGCACCAGACTCCAATCTGATTTAGCATGGTTTCTATGGCTGGATGCTCTTCCTAATGCCAACTACTCCAAGAGTGTAGTGGGTGCTTTTACATGCCATCGGCATTTCTTTACACAACTGTACTCGTCCATATGCATCACATAACCATACCAACACAGATGCTTCTCTTGCACACCACATCTGATGCCTCTTATGCCCAACTTTTCTCTCAAGACTCTTACACTCTCTTGTACATGCACACTGACATTGCACATCCAACGAAGCATGCTAGCTTCATTTCTTTCAAGCATATGCATATCCTTGGTGGTCACAGCCCATGTTTCACTACTGTGTAGCACAGCTGTTTGCACACAGGCATCATAAAATCTGCCTTTCATCCTTAGGGAGAGGCCCTTCATTGCCAACAGAGGTAGAAGCTCTCTGTACTTTGCTCAGCCAATTCTTATTCTTGCAGCTATGCTCTCAGAGCATCCACCACCACTGCTGACTAGATAATGGTAACTATCAACTATGTCTAGCTTACCCCACTGGCATTTGATGGAGTCTATTTTCTGTACACTTTTAGTATTTATTGTACCTGTGCACAAAACCTATTTTCCTAGATAACCTTCCTCTGAGATTGCTGCACCTCTTGTGTCCATAGCTTCCACTGGGTACATCTTATGGAATTTCTTCTCACACCTTTCCTACAGATTGAGCAGGGCCATTTACCTGAGGGGAATTGTGATTTACATGAAAAAATAGTGGTAGGAGAAACAGTATGAAAAGGTTGAAGGAAAGAGAAGCAGGCAAAATCAAGAGTGACATGAAGAGGAAAGATAAGGTTAGTGTGAGTTGAAGAATAAGATAGGGTTTAATGGAGTAATAGGAAGTGAAAGAAAAAGAAAAATGTTTATTTAAACCTGTTGATGATATGGTGCCAAGTTTGAATATGAAATACTGTTACTTCCACTTCCTTGAGAATGTGGATCCATAATGTGTAGTAATGCTGCACACTGATAAGTGAGTGATGGAATGGACAAGTTGACCTGGCATACATAGTAGTACACTTAAATGTGCTCCTGAAAGTGATCAACAAAGTGTCAGCCTGTTTCCTCAATGTAAAGGGCACTGCAAATTTTACATATGGTGCAGTATATAAGGATAGACAATGTGTAAAAGGTATTCTGAGTAATATGATATTGTGACATAAGCCCAGTGATAGTTGTAGTGTTGTTAATATAGGTAAGGATATGTATAGATACTTATATATGGATGCACACAGACACATTTATAAGTGAATTTGTGTATATGTATATGTGTGTGTGTGTGTGTATTTGATTGTTTATAAACACGTGTAGAGCTATGTGAGTGCTTATATATGTGTTTGTGCATGCATGAAAGTGTGAAAATGTTATGCACACCTCTGTGTGTGTGTGTGTGTGTGTATAAAAGGTGTGGAAGAGCTGCTATGAGAGGCTATTAAATGTGGAGAATGAATGGGAGAAAGGGAGTCTCCTCCATGTGAACCCAACAAAAGGACCAACTATCCTAGTTGACAGCAGCATGATAGATAAAGTATTCAAAAATATAAAGACAGGGAAAGCCCCTGATCCATCACGAGACACTGCTGAAATGCTTTAGCTGTCTATAAGAGTTAGATATGGTCTAGTCATCCATATAGTTAATCAGGTTATTCAGGAAGGTGCAATCCCCAGTGACTGGTGTAGCAGCATCATAGTCAGTTGCTATAAGAGTAAGAGAGCTGCTTTATATAGATTTACAGAGGCATCAAATTGCTGGACCAAGTGATGAAAGTTGCAGAGAAAGTTATAGCCCAATTAATCAAGAACAGAATGAGACTAGATGAAATGCAGTTTGGCTTTGTTCAGGAGAAAGCACCACTGATGCTATTTTCATAATCAGGCGACTGCAAGGGAAGTATTTGACATTTGTTGATCTGGAGAAAGCCTTTAACAGAGTACCTATATTTGGTGTACCCAGTGCAAGCTATGAATACACAAAGGGTGCAATGGAATAGTAGGAAGGTTAACAGAGAAAATAGTGTTTGTATGTGAAAGATGTACAGGAACCATAAAGACTACAGGTACATGGGAAACTGATTTCCTCAAATGTCCTAGAGGTGCTCTGGAAGTACTTGATAATTTCTGCTACCTAGGTGACTTAATAAAGCAGTGGAGGAGGATGTACTGAAAGTGTAACTACTAGAATAAGATTAACGTAGAGAAAGTTCAGAGAGCTTTTACTTCTATTGGCAACCAAAAGTCTCTCCCAATTCCATTTCCCCCATGCACACCCTCAAAACCCTGGATTCATTTCCCAGCATGTCCATTAAAATCAACCATACCTAAAACCAATTCATCTGCCTTTTGTAAGTCCCACTCATTTGCCATTTCGTCAAAGAACTGCTCTTTCTCAGCAATCCCTCTTCTACTTTGTGGACCATACCCACAAATCACCCTCACCACTTATTCCTCAAATGCCAACACTACTGTCATTACTCTGTCACTCTTTCTCCTGACCTCCACAACCTTCTCACAGATTTCTTCCTTCACCAAAACTCCCACATTTCCAGACCATCACAACTTGTACCTTCTTTCCTTGACCCCC
>NC_068994.1:25510696-25537755 GCF_001194135.2 Octopus bimaculoides
TGCACCATGGCCCCTCCACCTAACCTCTTGCACACAGCACACATTCACCCTCGGCTTCTTCAATTCCTCACACACCTCAGTTCCACTTCCACACAGACTGCCCACATTCCAACTTCACATTCTCACCCCAAGCTTCTCCTCAGGCCATCGGCCATCATAAGGCAAGTCATGCTTGTGCAACCCAAGATGAGGGTTTGCACCTTCCTTTTACAGGTAGGCAGGTGCAACTCACACCAACCTTTGGGCTGGCTAGTGCCCATTCTCCTTTGCTATTTTCTACGGGGAGCATGCCCTTGATTACCCCCAACGTCAGTTTCTAGATATGAGTGGTCCTGAGACCAAGGCCTCTACGATTTTTAAGAAATGTGGTGGAAAACTAGCTTGGGAAGGCAGGGACGCTACTCCCTGAGACCCCCTATATACATATAAAGGACAGATGGGGCTCCTTAGCCGTGGTGAAGGCAACCCATCTAGGAGAAACATACTATGATATAAAACCAAGTTTCTGATTACTGAAGGTCCCCTTAACAGAACTCTACCATCAACAAACCTTGACTCATAGGGTAGACTAGGCTCTCCAGCTTGTTTATAGCAGCTTGTCTAGGAGATGAAGACCTCTGAAAAAAGCCTGAAGTGCATTGTTCTTGGTATTGTGGCACATATGTACATCATATTCTTGCTATCATCACTTCTGGAAAGTGTTGCTGGTTCTACACAAGCCTTCACTAGTGTGGGTTTTCAGTAGCGCACAGTTCCACTTGAAAAAAGTCTTCTAGTGAGAGCATGAAAATGGTAGGGACAGGTAAAGGATATAACTGGAAGTCTTTTGCTGGATCTCTACACAGTGACCATCGGTTGATGGTTGTTCTAGCACAGAACTCATGAGTAACTGTGCTGTCACTGTCCTTGAATGGTGACAAAGCAGCTTTATTTGAACACAGCTTAGCTTAGCTTTCCTCAACGGGGATGGGGGGGGGCAAAAAACGGAGCCCTAAGCATTGCTTACTCATCTTTAATTTGGCAGCCCACTGCATCTGTCTGGTTTTCCAGTAATGCAGTTGAAACATGAAGAACTGTAAAAAGAATACGAGTCTTGGTTCTTGGAACATTCACACTCTCCAAGGAAATCACTCAGCACCAGAACAAAAAACAGCACTGGTTACCCTTGAATAAAGTACAACATTGACATAGCCACACTCAGTGAAACTCGTCTTGCAGGATCATCACAGTTAAAAGAAAGCAAAGTGGATACGCATTTTTCTGGTCTAGAAGAAATGAGAATGAGCCATGGCACTCTGATGTTGGTTTCATCATCAGTGCTAAAATAGCCAGATCCCTTTCTTCTCTACCCAAAAGTATTTCTGATTGGAACTTGATCAAAACACTTGCTCTACACTTGTCAAGCTATGCTCCATGGTCAGCTCTGAGCAGGGAAAGGGTAACTTTTACAACCTACTCCATGATGTTATCTCCAGTTGTCAACATAGGTCTAAGCTTATTCTTATGGGTGACTTTAATGCTCATGTACACTTTATCAAACATGGGAGAGTGTACTTGGTCGTCATGGTGTAGGTTGAATGAACTCCATCTACAGGAAATTTGGTCTAAGCATCACAAATACCTTCTTTCAACAGCAAAATTGTTGCAAGATGACCTGGATGCATCCTAGATTTATGGATTGGCATCTCATAGAATATATTATCATTAAGAAGCAAGACATAAAGGACTTTAATACTACGCCTTCCTTTCATAGCACCTGCTTTCTCCCTGACCATTCTCTTCTTTGTAATAAGGATATGTTCCATCTGGAATACATGACTACAAAAGTCATCAGTGTCTAAGTCCATTAATGTTCTGCCTTTGAAAACTGCTGAACTCTATAACATATTGTACACTACACCCAACACTGTTGACATCAGTAATAACATTGAATCATCTTGGAAGGCTCTGCATGATGCAACACACTCTGCATCTGCAGAGGTTCTTGGACTTCCTGCTCATAAACATCAAGATTAGTTTGATAATAACAACACAGATATCCAAAAGTTGATAGATAAAATACACAGCTCTCATAAAACATGGATCAATGACAAGAGCTCAACCAGAAAAACGAATGCTGATAAGAAATGCAAAGACTATGTCCAACGTGCTCTCAGACATGAAAGAGGCTTGGTGGTCATCCAAGGCTACTGAACTCCAAGAAGCTGCAGACAGAAAGGATTCTAAAGCCTTCTATGATGGCCTCAAGAGTACAGTGTTACTCCTATTTTTTCATCCATTGGAGAGGCACTGTTAGCTGACAAATCTGACATCCTAAAATGATGGAAAGACCACTTTGGAGCTGTGTTAAACTCTACCTTGGTCACTAATGACGATGATGTAATGTCTATTCTACAGTATGCTGAAATACTGGAATTGTCTCTGAAGCCAATCTTCCTGAAAGTGGTAAACTCTTTTATACAGATCTTTTCTGGTAAATAGCTGGCAGGGATGCTGTCCCACCTGAAACCTACATGCATGGTGGACAGAAGCTTTTCAAGAACTTGCAAGACCTATTCATAAATATTTGGAGGGTAGACCATGTAACACAGAACTTTAAGGATGTCTAAGTTTATGTGGTGTTATGGGCTGTGATGAGCTGTGTGTTGTGGTGGAGAGAGGTGAGGCAAACAGAGGTGAAGCCAGACCGGAAGGGTCAGATCGGAAGTCGGCGACACGCGGTCGAAGGCTAGCACGTTGAGTCAGATAACAGAGAGGTTACGAGAAAGACGTGTTCTGATCAGGAGCGATTGTGTACTCTGCTGCAGTCGACAAGGTAAGGTCCAACGTTTCATTCTGTCCTTTTGCTTCTTGTTGTCTTTTCTCCTCCATCACACCACAGTTTAACACCTTTATAAGAAAGGAAACAGAAGTGTCTGTGATAATCATCATGGGATATCACTTCTGTCTATTGCTGGTAAGATTCTTGCTTGACTCATTCAAAATTAAGAGCTGTTCATGGTGTTCGTTGACCTAAGGCCTTCAACACTGTTAACTGACAAGCACTATGGAAAGTTCTGAAAAAGCTTAGTATACCTGACAAAATGTTGAATGTTATCATCTTCTTTCATGAGGGAATGAAAGCTGCTGTCTTGTTACAAACAGAACAAAGCAAGGTTGTGTCACAGCTCATTTTGTTTGCACTCTTCCTATCAGTGATGATGAAGTATGCTTTTGGTGACTTAGAAAGGGTGTTAAATTCCAGTTTCAAATTAGTGGACTATTCAGTCATGTGTTTCAATACCAAAACACTGTTACACACCAGTATCATTTGCGATTTGCTTTTTGCAGATGCTGCTGAACTAGTAGCAGCCTCTTTAGAGGAAACTCAGGAACTTCTAGACCAGTTTTGTGTTGCATGTAAAGCATTTGGTTTGACCATCAACATAAAGAAGACAAAAGTGATCCACCAACCTTGCCCTACTCCTAAGCAAATTCGAGGTGTCAAGCAGAGGCTACTGCTTCACAATTTCCAACACTCATATACAGATTGATAGGAAAAACTTAAAGTGAAGTATTGACATATCTTGATAGTAAAGAGAACTTGAGTGCTTACCTTGATGATGAAATCACCATCCATCTTGCAAAAGCAACCAATGCATTTGGCAAACTTTGTCATTGCCTATGGAATGAAAGGGACATTAAACTGGACACTAAAGTACAGGTCTATAAAGCTGCTATTATTACTACTCCCTTAAGATGGTGAGCCAGTAGAATTGTTAGTGCACTGTACGAAATACTGAGCAGTATTTCATCTGTTGCAATTGCTCTGAGTTCAAAGTCCGCTGAGGTCAACTTTGCCTTTCAGGGTTGATAAAATAGGTACCAGTTGAACACTGGGATTGATGTAATCGACCCATCCCTACCTTCCCCCAAGCTGCCCTTATGGCAAAAATTTGAAATAATTATTACTACTCCCTTACATGGCTT
Source organism: Octopus bimaculoides (assembly GCF_001194135.2). Taxonomy (NCBI): domain Eukaryota; kingdom Metazoa; phylum Mollusca; class Cephalopoda; order Octopoda; family Octopodidae; genus Octopus; species Octopus bimaculoides. The sequence continues at coordinate 25,514,666 of NC_068994.1, forward strand.
GAAATTGTGGACACCCTGTAGGTGGCACATTAACCAACTAGACATCTTTCACGAAGGATGTCTCAGAACAATCTGCAGTTATTCACTCAATAGCAAGCGTAGGATTGGTGAAATTGAAAGCTTCCTAATACAGTCACAAATGCACTGGGTTGGCCATGTCATCAAAACGAGTGACAAAAGTATATCCAAAATCCTCATGTACAGCCAATTTGATAATGGGCACAAGAATGTTGGTCAACTATGGCTCAACTATAAGGTCAAGCTGAAGAGTAACCTTTCAGCAGTCAATATAGCTCCCAACACCTTTGAATAAACAAAATGGAGATTCTTATGTCAAAATGGCATAAGAAACTTTGTTTCAACCAGCATTAATAGGCTTAGGGTTGCAAATATACTGCCTGCACTGACTTGTAATCTTCATACTTGCAACATTGGCGGGCTTCTTTGCAAATCATTGGCATGACTTAATACGTAAATTTCACATTTGACATGAGTATTATGACTGACAAAGAAAGTGTAGCTTGTTGGATCCTCATACGTTGAAACTGATAGGAGAGCCCATCGTATGTATGTATATATATCTATAAATATAGGTATGTATATAGGTACACACATACATGTGTGTATACATTAAGTATGTAACATAGATGCGACTTTACTTTAATATATTAACTACACCAATGTGTATGCCATAAGCTGAAAAACTGGTGAGTCAAAGAAAAGTGCCTAGTGGTATTTAGTTCAGTTACACTGAAATGATCACATTTGATAAAATAAGTACCAATAAAATACTGGCAGCAATAACATCAACTGAAAAAACTTCAAAGGTAATGTTCCATCATGGCTGCAATGACTGAAACTAGTAAAGAAAATACTAGTTTATTTTTTTGTTCCAGTGTGATGAAATGGTATGTTTGTCAAGTAGAAACCATGATGAGAAAATGTCAAAAATATTAAATAATTCTAATTAACAAACTATGTACTTTATCTGCAAACTAGTTGCTTCTTGAATTCTTTGAAGAAATACCTTACTCAAAGTATTACATATTTCAGTACTATTTTATTCATTTAAAGTTATAAAGTGATATTAATACCCACTCACATGAAAAATTTTTAAACAAAATTTTTTATATGATTTAGGAATGTTTTTTTTTCCAAGTGTTCTGCATTAGAGGAAAGACAGTGACCATAATTTCTTTGATAAACCTGATCTTCAGCTTGAAACTCGTAGGTGGAGATGTTCCAGAGTGAGAAGGTTGCGCATGAGTTTAGTAGAGTTTTCTGTGTGTCCAGTTACTTTTCTTGGTGGCAGGCATCAGCTAAGTAATCTTTCTAACATGTAATCTTTAACAAACAGCAGTAAGGAATGACACATTTAGAAAAAGAGCTTCAAGATATCACAATCCTCTATCCTCAACTGAATGCTTGCAACAGAGTGATCTCTACTAAGAGCACCCTTAGACTAGAGTGTGTTGGTAAACCAGATAGCAGGTTGGGCCAATCACACATGAATTTTAACAAGGCACCAGCACATAAGAGCTTATTTTACTGAACTCTGGTTGTTCTACTTTTTAAGCTATCATTTTTCATTGCCTTGAGTCACTCTTTCTTCATTGACAATCAGTTTGGATTCCATAGGGCTTGAAGTACCAGGTAATTGTTTCTCTCTGTCAATCATTAATGGTCTCATTTTTCCTTTGAAAATTTCATTGAAAGCGGAGTTTATTGCCCTTAACATCAAAGACTTTCACAGCATCTGATGTCAAAATCTTGTAGCTAACCTGTCTGTCTACTGTTTTTATGTCTCGCAATGTCGACTTGGGGTTTCTGCCAGATCACTACATTGCAGTGCAGTCTCTGACCTGCATTCATTCAACAGTTATGTAAAGATGGGAAAAGTATTTAATAATGAGTAAAGAATCTAATTAGAAAACACTAAGTAATTAGTTTTAACCAGCTCAAATAAGGGAGACAACTCAGGTCTTATTAGGTCAATGGAGCAAACTGTTCTGTCCTTGCCAGTATTGAAAAAGATCATTAAGCAAATACTAATATACTTCTTAATGAAATAAATAATTTTAATTATTTATGGAATATAAAGTGATGTGTAAGCTTGATCTGTAGTAGCATGGTGGTGACAATATGTATTTCTATAGTCATCTAAGATCTGCAATAATGGTTAGACTACACTTTGCTAATGAGGTCCAGTAGATTTAATATTCACCAGGAAATTGGATAGACAGCTGGTTGTGAATATCAAGGTTCAGAAAGATAAACCAAATCTAAAGAAGGAAAATATGGAATCTGAAAGATCCCTCAATCAGATGTAAATTACAGAAAGTAGTAAGTGCAGCCTATGAAAAAGGGCAAGGGGGAATTGGGGACCTATAACATAGAAGACAACTGGAAGTTTCTTATGAGACAATCTGCTGCAAGTCACAGACCAGATCTGTGGTTGGAGCAAAATGGAAGTTAACATGGTGGTGGAAAGGTTTACTATATGCAGCCACAAAAACTAGACTGTAAAGACTGGAAGAAAGTAGTAGAAAATACCAGGTAGGTAAATGAGAAGCTAGATGTAAAGGCAGGGAACCATTGATATTCTTTTCTTAAAGACTACATGAGAACATTTTTTTAGCTAAGAGCAAGCCACTGTACCTAGCATATATAAAGAAGTATTTGACAAAGTTCCACAATCTGTGGTATAGTCACTAAGAAAACAAGGTGTAGATGAAGTACTTGTGAATGCAGTGAAAACTATGTACATGGTTGTTGTCAGCAACAAGAGTATGCTACTAGGTGTCCATCAGAGTTGATTTCTCAATCCACTCCTATTAATTATGCTATGTTAAACTTCTTTTATGGCCAGTTCTCCAAGATCAACCAGTTAAACATTTAGTGAGAAAATTCCAATTATAGAAATAAACAGAGAATGAAGAGATTTACAGTAATCCTAGCAAAGACAAATGTCTTAGTATGGAAGAATACTAAATTCTGTCATTAAGGATAAAGTAGAAAAGGTGCAGGGAGGAATTTTATACAGTATACCTAATATAAACTATGGAGGCACAAGAGATGCAGTGGGTACCCAAGCAAGCTGACAGAGAAGGACTTCATGTGTATCAGATGCACAGTAGGTGACATAATCATCAGTGGAAGTGATTGTTCTATAAGTATAGTAGCCAGAGAAAAAAACTGGAAAAGTTCAAGGAACTATTGTTTACTTAAAACAGAGGGATTATCCAAGTGAAAGACAGATTGTATAATGCTTGCATACAAAGTGTGATTTTGCATAGTAGCAGACCATGGAAACTGATTGCAAAGGATATGTGAAAACAGAGATATAGAAGCCAAATGAGTTAAGAGAAAAATTGTGTATATAAGAAATCAGGTGTTGTGGGCAAGAGAGAACACTCAGCTAGTATAGATATGTGGTGTACATAATGGATGGCAAATGGGTAAAGAAATGCCAATGATCTGAGAGGAAGGAACCGGTTGCAGAAGAGGAAAAACAAGGAAGCTTTGGGAACAAGTAGTGAAAGCTGTCTCAGAATGCTGAGCATAACAAATGGCAAGATGTTGTACTGAAGACATGTAATAAGAAAATGGATGCAAAATATTAAGATATGCAAACATCTAAACTAATTTATTTGTATTGCTATAACTATCAACAAGTTTTTTAAAAAAAGTGAAAGAAAAAGATCAAAAACAAAGTACATTTTAACCAAGTTTTCTTTTTTTTTAGGAATTACACATAAAAAAAATATATCTGATGCACTATATATATATATATATATATATATATATATATATATATATAAATAACTATATATTTATTATAAGCAGTTATCTCATATTTTAACTGATAAATTAAAAAACAAAATAATAAAAGAAACTACATCAATAAATGGATATAAACACATGTAAATTAAGAAAGAGAGAGAGAGAGGAAAAGGAAATTAATTTTCGTATTACAAATTAATGACAAAATACATATAGAAAAATATCATTACTGAGTGATATGATAAATTACTATAAGTTAGTTTCTCCAAACTATACTTGTTATTCATCTGATGAGGTAATTTTTTTCATTAAAATTTTTTTAAAAATTTATTTCAACAGTTAAAATATAAGACAACCTTAGTAACCTATTGCTTTTCATCTTGCTCAATGTTAGAGTTTCTTTTGTTTCCACTGATTTTCATTTTACTTGTATAATCTGCCAGAATGTCAGCAGTCACCTCGTCATATTTTTTCCAGATCCTTTCCACATTAGCCTCATAAGTTGCCAGGGAATCTGCAACTCTCTTGTGGTATTCTGTAACAGCTTCTGGAGATTTTTCACTTTCCATTAACATCAAAGCAACCTTTAGTGAATTTTCATAAGCTAAACGCAGCACATCCATGTGTTGCTGGTGTTTGTCATACATGACAGAAAGCTTCTGTTCAAACACCTGCCGTGGGCCATGGTAAGAGCCACCCCAGCTACGCCATGTGGAAGATTTTTTCATCATCTTTATGCTTTCCACCAGGAGTTGTGCAGATGAAAAAAGAATAAGTGTTGAAGATAAAAGTCAGCAAATATGAAGTTGGTTTAGATCTGGAAATGGGGGGAAAAAAAAAAAATCAAATATTATTATAATAGTTTTACAGTTATATACAAGAATGTGTTTACAAGAATACACACACACATAATTACATACATTGTCACTCTCATCAATTTTGTCAGTGTACTATGGACAAAAATTTTGTCAACTGAGAAAGACAATTTACATGATAAATAAAGGTTTATTTATTTTCTGTTTTATATTTAAAATCCAAGAAAATATTGCTTAGTTTTCTTTTGTTGTTATCATTTAATAATTAAACTTCGTTCATGTACTAAGATTATCTTCCATTTTATTCAATGTGATTTTCAGTTCATAGAAAGGATACACTCACATGTGTGTATATTTGTTTTTTTAAATATATTTTGAACATTTGAAATATTAATCTAAATGACTGAAATGTGTGTTATAGAAAAACTTTTTAAAAAGGGTTTTCAAAAAAAGACTTAGAAGGGAAACAATTATACATGATGGCAGACCAATGCTGAAATTACCTAATTTGCAAAGTTCCAACAAAGAATGTATCAAACAATTATAGATTAATTTATATGAAAGAAAAAAAAACAAAAAAACAACGTTAACTGGAAATGCTAAGCTTAATAAGTTATTTAGTTTAGAAAAAAACTGTTTGAATTGATAAAGGTTACAATGGTATAAATATTCTACATATGGCCACGCTAAACATGAACATTCCCAAAGACATAAAATCTTTGGTAGATTCACATATATTTACAATTAGATGCACACAAAAGATAGAGCATACAACAGTGTGATGAAGAAGTTAAAACAGCTATTCTGTGATGATTGACATGGCCATCCGTTGATATGTCCTGCATTATGACAACGTCTTTGTTTAATGGTAGCACGCAGACTTATTATAATTATTTTTTGTTCCATACAGAACCAGATTTTTTTTTCTTCAAAATGCTACAGGTAGTACCAGTCTACATTGTTTACTGGTAGCACTACTACATATAGTGACCTGACTTAAATCCTTTGCACGGACTTATTATTTTTCACTGTGTGTAGTTCAGTTCTGTGTTAGAGTTCCAGTTTTATCAGACATTTTTTTTCTTCAGAATCTTTTTTTATATATTTTTCACTGTGTGTAGTTCAGATCCCACCTTGGGATTTTTAACATTTTTTCACTATGTGAGCTCTGAATCCTTGTTGCTATTATGACGATGTATTTCATCATCTTCATGACTGGCCTGTACAGTGTACCTTGCTGACTGACGCTACTTACTGTGTCTGTCCACTATTTATTAGTAGTGGACTAGCCCACTCCTCAGCTGAGGGTGTCCACCACAACATCCATACATACAGGCATGTCCTTCACATACACACACACACACATAATCTGTCCTCTGTTGCACCCACAACCCACCCCACCTATTTCTCTCTCTCTCTCTCTGAATACCTATCTTTCTAATTCTATCTCTCCAGTTCTAATTCTATCTCTCCAGTGTTTCTTTCCATACAGCTGGTAACCCAAACACAAAAAATAGTAGTCAGTACTGAACGTTTACAGAACATTTCGCAACCTCATCTTCCAACACCATTAACCAGGGCCTGCAACACTGAGATGTCTTTTGAACATTATCAACACATACTAAAGCTGCTATATCACTGTGTGTTTCCATGTTTTGGATGCATAACCCAACGGTTTATCTATCTAGAAGTGCAGTTTTCATCCCTGTGCATTACATCAGATAGCACATGCATGTCTTACATAATCAGTATCCTTCCACCAGAGATTCTGTTGGAAATCCAGGATTTGCTTACTTCTCCAGATGTCATTGTTCTGTATGAAACTCTTAGGTGAGGGTTATTAATTAAATGCATCTAGAGTCTCCCAACAGTAATGGTTTATCAGCTTATCATCACAGAGGAATTGAGCAACAGGAAGCCTTCTCAACTTCTGTGGCACATGAAGTGGTTGCTAGGCAACAACACCATGTACTCAGTGATATTCAAGCAGCTAGTCATCAAGCGTTTAGCAACCACCATCCAGTATTTCCTTGCTGCTACAAGAGTCAATGTGCATAGAGGATTTGGCAGAGCTAGTAGATAACATTGCAGAAGTATCCACACCTTCAACAGTTGCATGAGTAGCACCGCCCAAGGAACCAATAAGATCTTGTTGTTCTTCTCCTTTCTCTTCATCTCCTCTGTCTGTTTCTTCAGATTCTTCATCATCTACCAGCTATGTGGTAGTGGCTCTCTGAGCTCAACTCATGAACAGAGATAGATAGATAAGCAGATTATTGGCATAGATGCAAATCTCACCATACCATAACAGAAGCCATTCACTGAGTGCAGACTTGCAGTGCTCATGTATTCCAAGAACCATTCAAGTGAATATTCACCTGTGTTGGTGCCACCATACATTTGGCAATAGGGCTCGTAAATGTTTTCCATCCTGTTCATTTTAGTTTATCTTTCAGGAAACAACATCACCAAGAACTAGTGGTGGTGTCTGTACCTGGCTCAATGCATGAAATATCATTGTTCGGCCCAAGGCCCAATGACAAGCCCTCCACAGGAGCTAGCTTAAAAGCCACCTGATAGGGTGGCTTTTAAGCTAGTGCTACATAAATGTGAAGATGGTAACATGAAGGCCATGGTTCATACGTCATGCTTGCTCCTGCAGAAAAATATTACAGCCATGTTGCAAAAGAGGCTCTAGCGATAATTTTTACTGTAAAAAAAATTTCAGATTTTTATACGGCAGAAATTTTCAATTACAGACTGATCATCGTCAGTTATTATCTATTTATGAATAAAAGAAAGGAATTTCATATGCATACTACTAATAGGTTGTAATGCTGGGGTACTATATTACTAAACTATGATCTTAAAATGGAGTTTATACCATCTAAGAAATTAGGACATGCTGATTGTTTATCAAGATAGATATAAAAAAATACTGAACCATTTGAGGATATCGTGATTGCTGTGTTGTGAGCAGAAAATGAAATTAAAAATGTTTTATGTAATGTCATATGTGAATTACCAGTTACATTACAAGACATAAAAGTAAAAGTGGAAAACAAATTTATCGAAAATATGAAAGAAATGCTGAGGGCTGAAGAAAAAGATATAAAAATATTCCTTTTGCTAAAAGCAACACAAATACAAACCTGTTCTCAATTTGTGACAATATGTTAATGTACACACAACAAGTCATTGTGCCAGCCACACTACAGAAGCATTTACTAAAGGAATTTCACATTGGTCACCTAGGGATTTCAAGAATGAAATTGTTAATGCGAAGTTATATATATATTGGCCAAGAATGGACCATGACACTGAAGAACTAGTAAAAGCATGCAAAGGTTGTGCACTAGCAACAAAATCACTTACCACAAAATGGCAACTGTGGCCAAAAAACAGATATCCCATGGTCCAGACTGCATTTTGATTATGCAGGTCCACTTAATGGTTCATATTACCTGGTTGTGGTAGACAGTTTTTCTAAGTGGCCTGAAGTGCATAAGTGTAAAAAGCCAACATCTATGGTTACAGTAAGTTTTTTATTGGGCTGGCAACTAAGTTAACGCCGTTTTTTTAAATTTTGGAATTCATTGCGTTTTTAAAGTTTGGAATCTATTTTTGAATCATTTTGGAATCTTTTTTTTTTTTTCCAAGTTAATTTTAGTTAATTTTTGTTTATTTTCAGATCATTAAAATGGAATGTCAAATTAAGAAAAACAAGCATTTTCAACACCTCCTTTTTGCTTTTAATCAAGGTTCTAAGGCTGCAAAAGCTGCTCGCAACATTTGTGCTGTGTATGGAGAGGGTGTCATAGCTGAACGAACCACTCGTGATTGGTATGCCAAGTTAAAAACTGGAAATTTTGACCTCAAAGACGCACTTCGTTCTGACCGTCCAGTTGAGTTTGATGAAGAGCGATTAAACCAACTTTTGCACGAAAATTCTCGTCAAACAACAAGGGAACTGGCAGAGAAAATGGAATGCTCCCACACTGCTATAGAGAAGCATCTTCACTCGATGGGAAAGATTCAGAAGTATGGAGCATGGATTCCACATGCTTTAAGTGACAACAACAAAAATCAATGAGCCACAATCTCCACTGCTTTGCTTGCTTGTCACCACTCAATTCATGGTCACTAACATTGATTTCTTTACCGAATCGTTACTGGCGACGAAAAATGGTGCCTGTACATCAATATGAAGCAGCTTAAAGAATGCCTTCACCCCGGTAAACAAGCGACACCGTGCGTAAAACAAGATCTAAAACGATGTTGTGTGTATGGTGGGACTGGGAAGGGATTATCCATTATGAATTGCTTGAACAGAACCAAATGGTCAACATGGAACTCTATGTTCAGATGGAACAACTCAACACAGCTATTCAAGAGAAAAGACCTAATCAGCAACATGGAGTTCTTCTGCTGCATGACAACGCCCACCCTCATATCACCAATATGACCAAGGAAGCCATTCAAATGCATGGCTGGGAAGTGCTGCCACACCCACCATACTCTCCTGATTTGGCACCAATGGATTTCTACCTCTTTCAAATGCTATGCACGGAGTTTCATTCAATACTGATGCAGAATTGAGAGCTTGGTTGGATCAATTTTCCAAGCCGAAATTGGGTGATTTCTACCAACAAGGTATTGAAAATCTTGTTGAACGTTGGGAAGAAGTTGTAAACAACAAGGGTGAATACATTATTGATTAATTAGTTGTTATTTTTTTTATTAAACCTTGTAAAAAATAAAAATTTTAAAAAACGGCAGGAACTTAGTTGCTAACCCAATACATGAACTGTTTGCCAAATATGGTATTTGTGATACCATTATGTCTAATACTAATAATGGAATGTGACCACTCTGCCATATCATCCTGGGTCAAATGGACAGGTGGAGTGCTTTGTCAATGCTTTTAAGAGGGCTTTAAAGAAGGTGAACAATGAAGTAATGGATGATCTAGCACTTCAACAATTCCTAAAAGTATACCAAGTAACACCTAATCCAAATACCCTACCCTGTCTTGAATGTCACCTGCAGAAGTAATGTTCGCTTGTGAGATGAGATCTGTCTTTGACAAGTTGTTACCAAGTAAAAAACAGAAAAATGGTGAACAACAATTATAATTCAAACTTTTTCAAGATAGGTGACAAAGTTTTTTGAAAACATATAGAAATGGTAAAGCAAGCTGGGAAGATTGTGTAATTATTAAACAAATTGGGAAAATGTTATTCTTGGTAAAAGGAAAAAATTTCAAACATAAAAGACATATAAAGCAACTTAAAAAAAGATTTACGGAAGAAATGGTCATGAGAGATGAAATTCCCATGGAAGTTTTTTATGACACCTTTGAGGTACCAACACCCAAACAAATTGAAACTACACGATCAAGTATCAGAAAAAGGAAAAGAATGGAAATTCTGGAATTAGACCTTAAGCATAAGAGTTATTAAACTCTAGACAGAGTTTAATTCTCAAAAAGAGGGAAAGTTATGGAAGGGTCCTGACCACCCCCACATGACTGAAAGTGGACTAATGCATTTCAATAGAATAAAGAAACTGTGTGAACATATTAATTTGTGAAAGGCAATTCTCGATAATTTATTTGGGTAATACTATTCTTATCTTTGTGCACAACAACATACATACATATATGATGATATATATATATATATATATATATATATATATATACACACACACACATACTTAAATTATATATACATACATACACACACATATATGTATAATTTGTTAAACACCTATAAGGAGGTGCTTTTCCCTTGGCCAGGAGGAGCCAATGTCATCAGATGGTATCTAATGTTCATCAGTTGTCTCGACTCTGAACCATAACTCCCTCCTATTGGTGGGTCAGCAGAAGTGGCCCAGTCACTGCTCCTCATCTCCTCCTGGCTTCCAGCTTAACTCATCTCTCTTGCTCCAAAGTCAACAAGAGGCTCTTTCAGCTGCTTCTCCCATCCTGTGCATAACCACCCTTCACTCCTTACCTCTCATTCCAATACATATATATATACTAACTGACGTACCCGGTAATTCCCAGGAAAGTGGGGATTATCCCTTGGTTCCGTTCTCATAATTGTTTCGCTAATCCAGTAACAACAATACAAAATGTGTATTCCTTAAAAGCATTGTACTGGATAAATTGCGAAAATAACTCAAATAGTTCAAATACTAAGAAATAAGCATACTCAATTTGATTTATACGAAATTTACAAACTTACAGGAACAACAGTGGTTTATTGACACAGATGGTTGTAAATTTTTCCCATATTGAAGTTTGATAAGTTGAAAAAGTTATTTTATAGTTTACAGTTAGCAACTGGGGTTGCTGTGTATGCAAATAATTACCCAAATGAGGGGTACTCCATTAGCTACTTGTCAAGCCTGACGAGTACCCTCGTTTGGGTAATTACTACTTCCAAGATTCTGCTAGCTAGGAAATATATGTAGACTGGATTTTATCCACTCCATCCCCTAAATTAGGATATATATATTTGCAGCAGTGTCTTATCCCTCAAATCTAAGGATTGATTTCTTCTGAATGCATATTTGGACCATCAATGTCAGTGATGAATGTGGCTAATGAGGTCAATCATTGCATAGAGCTCATGATTACATTGGCCACATGCAAATGGTTGTGGTTGCTGCTGTCTGGCTTTCCATTGCTATTGTTTCTCCTCCTCTTTTATTATTCTTTCCCTTTTAAACAATTTTATGTTATTGTTTATGTTTTGTCAGTAGTCAGAATGGTTGATTATGGTTGTCTTAAAAGCCAATGGGTTGAAGATAGATTGCTTCAGAGTTGACTGTAGATTGCTTCAGTGTTGAAGAGGGGCTCCTCTTTGTCTTTTCCCAGTTGGCAGTTCACTAAAGAGGATTTGACAAGGAAGATGTTCATTGTTCATCCTGGTGCCATTGTCAGCCCATCAAAGAATATGTTTGATGATTAGGGATTCAATGCTCTGGCTATTCACTCTTTCCATTATGGAGTTATTGGAGACATACAAGGTGGTATCAAGAAGTTCCTGGTCTAGTTCTGTAGTACACCAACAGATGGCAGCACATGGTTGGGTGCACAGTGAAAACTATCAGTGACCCTCATGAGGTAGTGTGCCGAATGACATTGTGGTGTTTACTTTGCAAGTAGTGAAATTTGTGTTTTTGCAATCATGTGTATGTAGTCTGTGATTTTTGCCATGGACAGGAAGTTAGAAGAGCCCAATGTGAAATTTTGTGTTAAACTTGGGAAGTCTGCCACAGAGACATTGAGCATGCTTTGGCAAGCTTATGGCAACAAGGAATGGGTTGTACACAATGTTTGGAGTGGCACAGGCACATGACAGAAATGCATCTCAATCAAGAGCATGCTCATTGTTTTTTTTTATATCCATGGTATTGTGCAACGAGAATTCGTCCCCCATAGCTGGACCATCAATCGTGAATTCTACTGTGACCTTCTGAAGCATTTAAGGGGGGACATTCAGATCTGTGGAGTGCAAAGAATTGGGTTCTTCACAACAACAATGCACCCTTTCACTGAGCTCTTCTTCCTTGTGAGTTTCTCGCCAAACACAACATGATATCACTTCCAAAATTACCCTAATCACTAGATTTAGCAACTGCAAACTTCCATCTCTTCCTCAAGATGAAAATGCAGCTCAAAGTTGCTGTTTTAACACCATTGTTGAAATCAACAATGAATTGTTGAAGGTCCTCGACTTGCTTACAGAAATCAACTTCCAGGCCAGATTCCGTAAGTGGCAGGAACGCTGGGACTGGTATATTCTGCACAAAGTGACTATTTCAAAGCTTAGATAAATGAGTTATTTTTTTATCAAACATAACTAGTCCAGGAACTTTTTGATACCATCTTATAGTAAAACCACTTGATGTTCAAAAGAGAGCAAAGTTTTGGTTGATAAAAGTGTTCAAATCTTTTGATGTCACATTGATACAAAGTTCAAGTTTCACAAACATATAATAGCATGGATATGACAACAGCTTGGTAGACGATAATCTTTGTCTTCAAAGTCAGGTCTTTGTTTTTGAATACATGATTTGTTAGTTCACTGAAATCTGAGTAAGCTGATCTGATTATTCATTTCACATCTTGCTTACAATTGCATTTGGTAGAGAGCACACTTCCAAGATATACAAAATGATTAACTTACTCCAGTAATGAGCCCAAAATGATGTTAAAGTGCTAAAGGGCAGAATTTGGGGTTGTTTGGGCAAGGACTTGAGTTTTTTTAGTAGTTACAGTGAGCCTAAAACATAGATATGCATTGATGAAATTATTGACAACTTGTTGCAGTTCTAAGCTTGAGTGACTGTTGTCATCAGTCTACTATTCTGAGATTCGCTTGGTACTGGTGAGATTCTTTGACCAAAACCTCACCAGGTTGAAGAGTCTGCCATCAGGCAAGGTATAGGAAGAAAAACATAGGAGCGAGAATGCAATCTTGTTTCAATCTACATATAATTGGGAATTCTTCTTAGAGTTGATCACAATGATAGACACATCCAGTCATACCATCATGCTTGGATCAGTGAGATGAAATAATCAGGACAGTTAAAACGATTAAAAACCATCTACATGGTTGGTCTCAGTATGCTGTCAAAAGCTTTTTCTAAATCATAGAAGATAAGGAAAAAGGATTTTTGTTGTTCTTGACACTTCTGTTGGATTTGTCTGGTACAGAAGATCATGTCTATGACTCCATGGGATGCCTGGAAACCATGCCAAGATTCTGGAATGACTTCTTTTATGATGACCTGGAAACAGTTCAAGAGCATTTGAGCAAAGATCTTTTCTGCAATAGCAACTAGCAAGATTCCACAATAGTTTCCATAGGATCTTTTAACTCCTTTCTTGAATATATTGATGATGATGGTATCTTCGAGATCATTTGGGACCTGATGTGCTTCCCACATATTTAGGAACTGGGTGAAGAGCTTAGTTTGCAGCAGCAATCTGCTATGTTGCAGCAATTTCAATGGGATATTATTGGGCCCTGGGCTTTTCTTACTTTCATATATTTCATTGCATTCCAGAACTCTTGATACAACAGGTTGTAATGGATGGAAAGGGACTTTGTTGGTGAAGCAAAGACCTAAATTGTCATTGTTTCTGGTTGGTAAGTATACAGTTTACTCCATGGACATCATTTTTGTGAAATCAAGCAGAGATTCTGCTTGATTGTGCTTTTTGCATGTCATTCCTGACATTATATCACCTTCTGCCCATCTGATGTTAGATGGAATAACAAATTGACAGAGTGTACATCACATCCAGAAAAAAGGAGGAGAAGACCATGCAGAAGTTGGAATAACAACTTTGTCAAATTCTCTGGCACCTAACATAGATAAATAAACATCAGACTGTGGTTGGTGGAGAGAAAATGCTTTGTCCAGTAGTGGACCAAACATGTGCAAGGATGATGTAACTTGCATAAGACTATAACATAATACACACACACACACACACACATATATATATATATAGGCGCAGGTGTGGATATGTGGTAAGAAGCTTGCTTCTCAACCACGTGGTTCTAGGGCCGACCAAAGTCTTGAGTGGATTTGGTATAGGGAAAGTGAAAGAAGCCCATTATATATGTGTGTGTGTGTGTATCTTTGTCCCCCATCTTCATCACTGTTTGACAACCGGTGTTGGTGTTTTTATATCCCCATAACTTAGCAGTTTGGTAAAAAAAAATTAAAAAAACGATGGAACAAGTACAGGCTTAAGAAATAGGTCCTTGGAGCAATTTATTCTAATACAAAATATATATATAATATACATATAACATTATATAAATGAGAAACAGTAGAGGTACAGGTGTCAATCCATTATGACCATTTGGCTGTACACTGCCAGAATATCATTTGGCTGTACTCATGTACCAAGTTTAATATTTACATAATATTGGTGTGTGTATATGATTCCAGCCTAACGAGGTGCCTCAATTTAAGTAACTAATTCAACTGAATCTTACTCATATGATATTATATTTAGATATAACAGTTTTTATAGCTGTATCACATATTCAAATGTTGTGTATGTGTGTATACAATACTACTGCTGTACTTGTTTTAAAAAGATGGATATCTTATACAAATTCAAATTAACACAAGAATTGCAGGCTGAATCATTGAATAAGGTCTCAAAGCAAATCAATTTACACGAAATTTCCTTTCATAGGTGACTATTGTTTTGCTTTGTAATGGCTTATTTCCAAAAATCAAGGACAAGGTTGATTTTCCATGGTTTTTGGAGACTGGAGGATGGGGAAGGGAGAAAGATATCAAGTTATCATTAGATTAAACTAGGTGACGGATTACGACTACAATCCAAGAACAGGCACAGTTCATTCAACAGGTTTCCATCTATCTAGTTTCAATCACAAGGCTTAGATTAACCCATAGCTATGGTAGAAGATACCTTTCTAAGGTGCTCAGCTGGTCACAGGAACTAAATCACTAATTACTGATTTAGTTCCTTTCATCATTTTCATGCCAGTTTGAATTAGAATTAACCTGTATTATTGTGATGTTGGAGTGGCTATATGGCAAGTATCCTCTACTACAGCCCCGTGTTGACCAAAGCATTGTGAGTAGATTTGGTAGGTGGAAAGAAGCTCATCATATCTATGTATGTTTGTGCCTCCTTGTCTTGACGTTGCATAATTGCAAAATGAGAATAAGCAACATCACTCATATCCGATATTCAGTGAAAAAACGTCCAGACATATTCCCTTATTCAAAAACTGGTGAGGTGTGACAACAGGAAGGGCACCTGACCATAGAAAATTTTCAAACTGTCTGATCCGTGTGCATGCAAACGTGGACATTACGATAATGATACTAATGATGATGGTGATGTGTGTGTGCGTAGGCACAGGCTGTGTGGTTAAGAAACTTACTTTGCAAACAATAAGTACAGGATGTGTGGTTAAGAATCTTACTTTGCAAACATGTGGTTTTGGATTCAGTACCACAGCTTGGTACCTTGAGCAAGTGTCTTCCACAAGAGCTCCAGACTAATTAATCCTTCTGAGTAAATTTGGTAGATCAGAAATTGTGTGGAAGTCTGTTGGATGTGTGTGTGTGTATCTTTGTGTCTGTTTGTCCCCTGCCACCGATTGACACAAGCGTTGGTTTGTTTAGGTCTCCAGAACTCACTGGTTCGGTAAAAGAAACCAACAGAATATGTACTAGAGTTGATTTGTTCGATTACACTTCAATACGGTGCTCAGCATGGTCGCAGTCCAGTGAATGAAACAAGTAAAAGATAAAAGATATGGCTTATATGTTTGTGTTTCTATATATATGCGCGCATGTATAATTTCCTTCTAGCCAAAATTAATTTATAAATTTGCTTCCCTATATATTGCTCTGTCGTTCCTAAAAAAGCGGAGGAGAAACAAAGTATATTCTGTTGAACTAATTATTATGGATTAAATGTTAATTTACTCTCAAATTTATCTTTTGAGTTCTTCATCTGTAAACTTGCCACCCTCCTTATAAATACACACTTATATACACTCATATGCATGTGTATCGTAAGCATTCTTATAGAGACGAAAATATCGAGTGCACCCAATATCACAATTTCTTTGGATCTATATATGAAGGAATTGTGTAAATAAATTATGAGATTTCCGTCACCCTTACCGCAATTTTTCGGCCGTGATCTTTAGTTATTAACATTTTCACATTTATTTTTTAAACATTTCAGGTTATAATACTTAAAAACTATGCAGCGAACTTCTTGAAATATGTACCTTTAACCAAAAATCGCCAAATATGCCTAATATAAATCCCGTCCTCCCTCCAAAAATAAATTTCTGGAAAAATGTCCGGTGGAGGGGACACAAAACGAGGTGCTTTTTCTGCATTTTTGACTTTGAAACACAAAAATAAAATTTTTTTAATGTTCATTACCTTACAAAAACTATATCAGCTAAGCAAATGAACCTTCCCTAAATGCATTAAAAGCATAACGACATAATCTGATAACTATTTCAGAAAATTATCACCGTTCTCTGAGCATATAAAACACAAGTTTGGCGGGGGTAAAACGAGTAAGTCAAGATAAGGTAAACTTGCTGCTTCAATTCTCCAAAAAACAGACTCATACACATCAATATCCATTCCTAGATATCAAAAAGATTAGATATGTAAAAAAAAAAAGAAATGTATATCTAGGTCAAATGAAAGAGGATCAGGGGAAAATGGCACATGGTATGAAATCAACGAAACTCGACTAAACAGAAAATAAAACAATTCAACATAAAATATCACCTATAGCTTTTTCACGATCTGCTGAAGTGTCTTTATGATTGATACATTTACACACCATGCAGTTAAAGAGAAATTATTGAAATTAGCCATTACTCATTTTACCCCCTTTTAGACATCATTTTGTGAAACTTCAAAATGATCAAATTAGACATTAGTGTGGAAAGAAATTGACTTGGAATCCAACAAAAAAGAATATTGATTATTAAACAACAAAAATTATCGGCATAAAAGTTATGACCTCCCAAAGTCTGGGGGGTAAAACCCTGTAGTTATGCCAAATTTATCTAGGTATTTTATTAGCAATTACAATTACAAAGTTGAAAAATTACTTGGAAAAATAGGACCTGCCATTTGACTGTTTCGGACTCTCTCAACATCGTTAACAATAACAATGTTGACTAATTTTTACTTCTAAAGATGAAAACAGTACAAAATGATGATGCAATACTTGCAGTGTAATGATTTCAAACAGGTAGAGAGGAAATAACCAGAAATCAAAAGTTTCTCATTTTGCCCCACCCACCTAATGAAGTTTGAGAGAAGGAAGCAGTTAAAAATTTGAACACGAAACGTGCTAAAAAAAGTTTTTTTCTTTTGTAAATTCCTTATTTATGTATTTGTGATTTTTTTTGGTGCAATATGTAATTTTCGACTCTATTCTACAGGAATTTATATGTATGTAATATTATTATTCCAGGAAGTAATAAGTTCAAAAAGTAGGTATGTTTAACCATAGTGAAATACAATATATATTTTGCCAAACTAACGATTATATATATATATAATTTATACACAAATATATATATTTACATACACGCACACGTGTGTGTGTGTATGTATATATATATATATATATTCTTAAAACTAACTCTATTCTAAAAGTGGGTGTGTATATAAAACAAAATGCTTCGCAAGTTTAAGCCATAAAAGGAAGGCGATGAAATGAATTTATATATACATATATGAATGTGTGTGTGTGTATATATATATATATATATATATATATATATGACACTGTTGAAACTGTTTTCCTTACCGGTATCTAAAAGTTGCGATCTGAGGATCCAATGCCGTTATATAGCAATAAATTTTCCTGAGACGAACCGCTTTGCGAACACTAGTTTAGAAAACTTGCCAAGCCCACTTACACATTTCTCCTTCTCCCTCCACTCTCTTTCCCTCTCTCTCTCTCTTGTTCAACATAGAAACTTGCTTTTCTCACTCACTCTTTTACTCCCCTCTATCTTTCACCTACAAACTCTCTTTTATTACTTTATCTCTAATACTTGTTTAACAAGTACCTCTCATTTTCGCTTAACTTCTTACTCTCCCTTATACTTCTTTTTGAGTAACATTCAGTCTCTCTCTGTCTGTCTCTTTCTCCCTATCTTTCTTTCTCAAACACTTTAATCTTGTCTAACATCTACGCTCACTCTCTCATATGTCATTAGCCGCTCTCTAATACTATTTGCTGCTCATTTACTTTTCCTATATCTTATTAATTCTTTGTCACACACACATTCTCTCTCTCTCTAATACTTCTGAAGTTCTATTATATATATATATATATATATATATATGTATGTATGTATACACACACACACTCTATTTCACCCTAACTTTCTTACACTCTCACACTGTAATTCTCTCATTTTGTACTTTGAGACTTCCGAATTATCGTTACTTACGCTTTATTCGTTTGAGTACGTATGTATAATATATGTATAAGTACACACACACACACATATATATATATATATATATACAGAGAAAGAGAGAGAGGAGAGACAAGAACATGAGTGTAGGTTTTTATTAATAATCGGCAGAAGTTAGGGTGACTCAGTTTCGCACGTAACTCTCACTGTAACATCTACTGATAAAAATAGTGTGTGTGGGGGGGGGGAGAGATTCTCTTCAGTTTTTAGTTATTTGAATTCTTCCTCTGAGGAAAGAGCTGGTTCCTAACATAGATACAAAACCCCATCGCTGGAAAGTATATGTGGAATCTACATTTTATTTTCCTGGCTGAGATTCGAAACTGAATCTTAGAATTCTCGCTCGCCGGTAGCACTCCCTATTTGTTGACCAAGCGGGAAAATCTTTTTGTCCTGTCAAAAGTGATTGATGAGTTTCCACTCGACCTCCGACCTGGCTGTGTCACAGAAAGTTCAAATGGACAGCAAGTGTGCTAAATGAACATAAGTTACCCTTATGATGGTATATCCATCTTTCTAGTTAGAATGGGACATTATAAATACCAGTTCTACAGACAGATACAAGCAGTCAGCAGAGTGAGACAAGGGAGACCCGACAGAGCAACAATGTAGAAAGACAACACAGATGAAGCAATAGGCGAATGCACACACAGATACAAAGTATGTCTTTGTACTGTCTTGTCCCATCAACTTTCTCTTTCCTCCGTTCTACTTTGCACATTTCTCTGTGTACACAACTTCACCGACTCAAAGTAGTTGGCTGCATTATGTAGTGGCATA
This sequence comes from Octopus bimaculoides, assembly GCF_001194135.2. Classification (NCBI taxonomy): domain Eukaryota; kingdom Metazoa; phylum Mollusca; class Cephalopoda; order Octopoda; family Octopodidae; genus Octopus; species Octopus bimaculoides. The sequence continues at coordinate 25,534,095 of NC_068994.1, forward strand.
TTTGTTCATATTTCAAATCAAGCTTTCAGTATCCAACAAGTGAATGCAACTGTGACCAAATAAATAATGTAAGCTACATTCCTATTCTTTCTTCATTGTTTTCTTCGATACTGGTCCAACATGCCTAACATCATCTGCTACACCTGGGAACTTACACTGATCCCTCAACATCTCATTCTGTTACAAAGATAACAAAAATGTTACCTTTTAAACTTGAGAAAAGTCTTGCATATTTTTACTGTTCCACTTACATATTATATTTGTAATGTGCGAGTTAATTGGTTGATTTCTTATTTTGAAAACCCTAGTTTATCCAGATAGTTACTTAGGCATTTACTTACAAAGCCGAGTGCACCAATTATTATTGATATAAATGTGAATTTATAATCTGGATATATATATATCATGAAAATACAAATTTCATAACTTGTGAAGTAAACACAGCGATATGACTCAGCACAGAGCCTCATGAAGGTCACTGCTAGCTCTCACTACCCTTACAACTGTGTGCTACCATTTGTTAGTGCACTACAGAATTAGTTCAGGAATTTTCTGAAACATGTCTGTATATGAAGTATGTGTCTATATATATCTTCATCATCATCATTTAATATCCACCTTCCATGCTGGCATGGGTGGGACTATATATATATATATGTATGGGCAAATTGAGGATATAATGTCCTCCTAAGGGATTATAAAATCCAGAGATCAACTGGTGTTATCAATGATATATTGGGAAAATTCTCTCAATATATAGGGATAAACAGTCTAATTTACATTTATGAATATAAGAAAATGGAGAAAAAATATTGTGGATACTTATTTTATTCGTATCACAATAAGACATAGCAAATAGTTAAATACAAATAAAATTTAAAAGAACATAGATTAACATAAGCATAAAAAATGCCTACACATGTTTCAATCTGGTCACTATGTAAACAGTACTTCAGATCCACAAGGTTTGAACCATGTTAAGAGTTTTAGATGTAAGTTCAGATGTGAGTTTGAAAGTGACCAGATATCTTCAGGGCAGCCTTGTGCTAATGCTTACATATTTTTTCACAGGAATTCAAGTTGGTGGTAAAAAATTTATTAGATAAGATGGATCAGGACCACATATTCATATGTTAAGTATTTAAGTAATGCAAACATTATGTTGTAAGAAAAGTAAGAGAGGATGTCGGGCATAGTCAACCTTGGCGGAATCTGAACTCAACGTAAAGACGGATGAAATACTGTTAAGCATTTTGCCAGGCATGCTAACATTTCTGCCAGCTTGGTGCCTTAATAATGACAAATATTTGGCTACATTGGCTACATAACAAATATTCGGCTACAGTGGTAACATCGACAACACCCCCTCCACATCCTGCAATAACATTACCAACGCCACCCCCACCCCCACCTTTGCCAACACGAACACCAACGGCCTCAGCAACACTATCGTTGACTGCAGCACCAGCAACAGTGACATTGTCAATCCCCGCAGCATCATTGTCGACAGCACCTGCAACAACAACAATAACAGCAGCAGCAGCAACACTAGTAGCAGTGATGGCAGCAACAGCAGCAACATCAACATCGGCAGGCTTAGTAACACCAACACATGTACCACCAGCAACACACGCAGAGGTAGTAATACTACCAATGCAACCACCACCTCCAGTGTCACCACCACCAACAGCCCCAGCTCCAGCAACACCAGAATCAACACCATCAACAGCAGCAGCAGTAGCAGCAACAACAACAGCAATGGTAGGCACAGCACCGACTCCACACATCCAAGGAAATACATTGGATGCCCGGGAACTTCCTTTAAGAAACGCCTTTCCAACCATAGATCCTCCTTCAGGATCCTAGAAAGGAGATGTGCAACATCGCTGGCCAGCCATATCTGGAAACTGAAGGAAGATGGAATTCCATATGCGATAACATGGAAAATCCTCCATCGTCTGGGTCCATACATAAATGGAACAAAACGCTGCAAGCTATGCATAGCCGAATACATGGAAATCCTGAAAAAGTCACATGTACCAGGGTCCATACTGAACTCCAGAACGGAGATATTCGGGCCGTGCTTGCATTTCAGAAGGTTTCTGTTAGTGTTTTGGGAACTGCATAATAGCAATATTAGCGGTATTAACAATAATTACACCACAGCTAGATATTGATTGCCGAAAGGTGGCATAGCTGAAGGAGGATGACACAGCTGGAAGCCAATGAACAACATCAAAGGGAGATAATCCCATTGTTCATATCTGTGTACCCTCACTCAGTATACCCTCACTAGGTATACCCTCACCCGGTCTACTCTCACTTGGTATACCCTCACTCAGTATACCCTTCCCTTCCCTTGATGATGTCAGTCTGCTTTACTCACTTGCCATACCCTCCTCTTCAAGTTAGCATTCTATAAAAATAAATAAATGAAAAATATGATGCTGATTGTCTGCTGGTATTTGTGTGTGTGTGTGTGTGTGTACATGTGTATGCTGTATGAGACTGTGTTTGTGTTTGTATGTGTACGTAACTGAATGAGACAGTGTGTTTGTATGTGAGATTAACTGGTAATAACCGAAGTATTATTTCACAAATTGTGAGCAGATGATAGCTATATTCTTTTATTCTTTTACTTGTTTCAGTCATTTGACTGCGGACATGCTGGAGCACTGCCTTTAGTTGAACAAATCAACCCCAGGACTTATTTTTTGTAAGCCTAGTACTTATTCTATTAGTCTGTCTTGCTGAACCGCTAAGTTATGGGGACATAAACACACCAGCATCGGTTGTCAAGCGATGTTGGGGGGACAAACACAGACACAAACATATACATACATACATGAATACATATATATATATATATATATATATATATATATACAATGGGCTTCTTTCAGCTTTCGTCTACCAAATCCACTCACAAGGCTTTGGTTGGCTCGAGGCTATTGTAGAAGACACTTGCCCATTAATGTACGTTTGTATGTATATATACATGTGTGTATGGATATACATATATATATATATATATATATGTGTATTTCTATATATATGTGTGTATATATATATATATATATATATATATATATATAATTAGATTGGAGCCTGGTGTTGCCATCCGGTTTCACCAGTCCTCAGTCAAATCGCCCAACCCATGCTAGCATGGAAAGCGGACGTTAAACGATGATGATGATATATATGTATATATACATATGTGCTTCCCTTTCTCTCTCACATACACTCACAGACGTGTGTAAACAGGAAAAGTTGTTAAGAATTATCAACAAAAACAAAGCTGATAAATACACACAGGTGTTGCAAATTAAGTTTAATTACCAATAAATATCAGCTTGGATGACACTTTACTCAACTGAATAAAATATATAAGATGTACCCAGTGCAAGCTATGGACACATAAGAGGTGCAGCAATATCAAAGGCAGATTAACTACAAAGTTAGTCTTTGTATGTGGCAGATGTTCAGGTGCAATAAACACTGTGAACAAACAGGAAACAACTTCTATCTCATTCCAGGGAGAAAAACTAGAGGTAGTTGATAGCTTCCGCTATCTGGGTGACCAAGTTAGTAGTGGGGGTGGGTGCGCTGAAAGTGTAACTGCTAGAATAAGAATAGCCTGGGCAAAGTTTAGAGAGCTCTT
>NC_068994.1:25539257-25542361 GCF_001194135.2 Octopus bimaculoides
TATATGCAGATATATGTATACTTTTGTATGTACATATATATACTTATATATATGCCTATATATGCCTATATATATATATATATATATATATATATATATATATATATATACACATACTTACATACATACATACATATATACACACATACACATGTTTAGATAGAAAGACAGATAGATAGATAAATAGATAGATGCATACACATTTATATATAACCATATCTCTCACCCTTTTTGTATACATACATATAGATACTCATACCTAAATATTTATATACACCTATAAATATGCATACCTATACATGTATATATGTGTATGTATATGGTTTTTACAGCTGGATGCCCTTCCAAATGATAACCACTTTACAGTGTGGATTGGATGCTTTTTATGTGGCATCAACATATTCTCATTCACATTACATCTATATATATTTTACGTGAGCGATAATATTTTGAAAACAGAATTGTTTAATATTTAATTTTATATAGATATTTATGTGTGTGTGTGTGAAACTGATAAAGCAAATACAATTTATGAGAAAAATTTGCAGTTTTATTTTCAGTAAAATCTTTGAAGGTTGTATGCATGCTTTACTGCTTCTGACAGTTACTGCCACTCCATTTGTTGTTTTACTCTTCTTTCCCACAAATATGACTGACAGAACACACACTGCATTTTATTATATGTAAGATATGTATATGTGTATAGATATATATCCATATATATGTTTATAGATACAAGCATCAATTTATTAGGGTGCACATATATATTTGAGGATATAATTGAGGCATAGCTGACTAAAATTAGGTATGTATGTATACATGTGTATAAATGTATGTGTACATCCATGTTATTATATTTTTTGGTGTACAATTACATCTATACATATAAATTTGATATGGGCAATTCTTTCTTGTCTTAGGATTCATGGTCAAACGGCTGGGTGGAATGCGTGAAAAATTACACAGATGTATAGAATGATCCAGTGATATTGCTGGATTTTGTATTTTTTTCATAGCTCCCATGGTTACCGAGATATTCTACTATAATAATACTCTTGTGTTTATGAATGAGAAAGGAAGGGATGATGTCATACTTGGTAGTGGGATGATGAAAATTGTACGCTGAAAACAATAAAGTAGTGTTTCAACTCTGTGTGAATATATATGTGTGTATGTAAAGGGGTGGGTATGTGAATGTGTGTTTGCATGTGCATGCATGTGTGTGCTTGTGTGTGCATGTGTGCGCGCAATGGAAGTGGGATAGTTCGTCTTTGTTTACTTAGTATTTGGGTTTATTTTTTGATTTGGTTGAATCTTGGTTTTTTTTTTGTTGGTCATTTATTTTTAGCGTTTTGACAGAAAAAAGTCATTCTAAAATTGTTTTTTAACGTAAGCGTGCCCAAACAAGTCGAATGCTTACACAGAGCAGGTTTTACAGCCACATCATCCAGACTGACCAGGTGAAACTGGGCTTAGCTGCTAGTATATATATGTGTGTGTGTATATATATATATATATATATATATATATATATACGACAGGCTTCTTTCAGTTTTCATCTTCCAAATCCACTCACAAGGCTTTGGTCAGTTTGAGGCTATAGTAGAAGGCACTTGCCCAAGGTGCCATGCAGTGGGACTGAATTTGGAACCATGTGGTTGGGCAGCAAGCTTCTTACCACACAGCCACTCCTGCGATATATATATAAATTGTAAATCCAAAATAAAAAAATAACAACAAAACTACAAAGGATTCCGCAGTACACGTGTTTCAAGCTCTACATGTGTATAATATAATATAACATAATATAATATAACATAATATATGTGTATAATATGTGTAATATGTATATATATATATATATATATATATATATGTATGTATGTATGTAGGTAGGTAGGTATTTATGTATGTATACACATATATACATGCCTGAACTTGCACCCACTCACACTCACACATTTGTGTATTTCCTTTTATTTTCAATCAGCAGAAATGACTCATAGGCACAGAATTTCTCACATAGTACCTATCAAACTGCTGTTTGATAAGTACTCAGTACAAAACTCTCCACTCTTGCGTAACTTCCAAAGGGTGTTCAGCTATCAAGAAGACAGTAGTTGAGTTTAGGGTATAAATTAACATTGCTGTGCATTTGAAAATCCAGTAACAGCAATGGTGGAGAATGTATAATAATTATAGAGTAGTTCTGTTTCTGTCTTTTGTTTTTCATACATTTGCACCATATGTCATATACTCTTATGTCAGGAGTAGACCCAAGGGAGGTGGGGGCCTGAGGGGCATGTGGTCTCCTCTAGAAAAGAAGTACACTCTTCTGGAATTGTATTCCCTTCTGACCTTGTGCTCTACTTTGAAAAATGCCTTGGACTGCACCTGTATGTGGTCACCCCAGTTTTTCTTGGACCTTCATCTCTACTTTACTGTCATGGATCTTGCTGCACACTGTTTTTGATTTGTATCATACCAATCTACCACAACTTTTTGAGTGTCTGGTAAACCGTTAACCCAAACATGTTTTTTTTCTCTCTCCATTTCCTTTCTTTGCTCCTTTGTATTGCAGAGCATAGGCTCGAAATGTTAAAGACTTTTCCATTTTTCCTGAGCATCAAACTAACACACCTTGTTTGCTGTTCCCTCTCTTGTCTTTGGTTTTTGTTTTTTCTCCATTTGTACCATGTATGTATGCTTATATATACTTATATGTACATGTGTGTGTGTGTTTATATATCATCATCATCATCATCATCATCATCATCATCATCATCATCATCATCATCACCATCATCATCATCATCATCACCATCATCATCGTTATCATCATTTAATTTCCATTTCACATGCTAGCATGGGTTTGACAGTTTGACAGGAGCTAGCCAGACTCCAATTGTCTGTTGTGGCATGGTTTCTACAACTGGATGCCCTTCCTAATGCCAACCACTTTACAGAATGTGGTGGGTGCTTTTAACATGCCACCAGCATTGGTGTGTTTATGCAGTACCAGATATCTATATATATATAAGAAGAAAAAGAAAATGGAGATTGGAAGTTAATAATTGTTTATTGTCAACAGCAAATTAATCATC
>NC_068994.1:25543578-25561523 GCF_001194135.2 Octopus bimaculoides
TAATGGTGCTTTCATACCGTTGGGCTTGGTAAAAATTATTAATTATAAATTGATTTATTAATTAATAAATTGATAATTCCTTTACCCTTTTAATTTGTAAATATATATATATATATATATACATATATATATATATACACATATATATATATATATATATATATATGTTAAAAGATTAATACAGAGTGTAACAAGAAGCATTTATTAGCACAACAGTCATTTTGGCTTCATACTGCACTGCTCCTAGGAGCAGTGCAGTAAGAAGCTGAAACGATTGTTGTGCTAATAAATGTTTCTTGCTACACTCCATCTTCCGTATTAGTCTTTTAAAATATACCCTATGTGTACCCTGGAATTCCAGGCATATATCCCATGACAAATGCGCAGTATTGCTGATGATGCCTGGTAGCCATAAGTGGTGAATGTGTTCTGCAGACCCACTACTTGGGACTTACCCTCAAACAATATTTGTGTACTGCATTTGACACCAACTTTCTAAACCTTAATTCTTTAATTTTTAATTTGACTGATATGTGTGTGTGTGTGCGTGTGTGTGTGTGTATATACTTGTGTGTGTGTGTGTGTGTGTGTGTGTGTGTATTATTATATGCACTAACCACTGGAAGTGAATGACCCTTAGCTCTTGTTACAACATACTTCTAGGAGAAGTTAAACTCATATGAAAAAAATCCTTTAGTTCTGTCAGTTTCTTATTTCTTTATTGCCAACAAGGGGCTAAACATAGAGGGGACAAACAAGGACAGACAAACGGATTAAGTCGATTACATCGACCCTAGTGCGTAACTGGTACTTAATTTATCAACCCCGAAAGGATGAAAGGCAAAGTCGACCTCGGCGGAATTTGAACTCAGAACATAACAGCAGACGAAATACTGCTAAGCATTTCGCCCAGTGTGCTAACTTTTCTGCCAACTCACCGACTATAGTATATCTATATATGTAAGTATATACACTTGTATATAAGAAATATGGATGTATATCTATGGATTGTGCAGGTGGCACATAAAATACATCATTTTGAGCATGGCCGTTGCCAGTATCGCCTGACTGGCCTTCGTGCGGGTGACACGCAAAAGCACCTACTACACTCCCAGAGTTGTTGGCATTAGGAAGGGCATCCAGCTGTAGAAACTCTGCCAAATCAGATTGGAGCCTGGTGTAGCCTTCGGGCTCCACCAGTCCTCAGTCAAATCGTCCAACCCATGCTAACATGGAAAGCGGACATTAAACGATAATGATGATGATGATGATATATTCTTTCATTTATACAATGTGCATTCCAGAAGGTTTGAGACTTATTTTTGTAGAGGCAGTCATAACTGTCCTAGATAGTTGTAATTTTAGTATATCATTACTATACATCTAATAAGCTGTCCTGCCAACTTTTTTTTATTCCAGACTAGCAGTATAACCTGATGTTGTCCAGGTGTGACTTATTACGCCATCTACGGTAAGTCTTGCTAGGGGAAAATCAACTAAAAAAGAAAGCTTTACAATGAAAAAACCCTTATGATGTAAATATGTTCATAATTCAAAAGACGATGAAATTAATAGGGAAAGTCTGAAGGCTGTTTTGCGTAACATTATTAAGTGTACGTAAATTTCATCCGTCTAATTGGCTATACAAATGCTTGTGCAAAACAACTTTTTGCGCTGCCCTGATAATACATAGCAGGGTAATCCCTTTTAGCAGGAGCTAGGACGGCAATTTGTGACGAAGCAATTACTGGCGATCTGTTGCTACACAGTTTTGCCACAATTATATCAGATTGGGAAGAAGATATTGATGCACCATTTTGCATTATGTTCAAAGTAGCTTCTGGAATGTGGTGAATTGCTGCAGTCTGTTGCTGTCTTTTTAAACCAGTTGCTTTCTTTCCCCAGCAAACTCTCTTCTTTGGAGGCATAATCTATGTATATATTAAACAAAACAACAAAAGTTATAATAGATGGCAGGGTTGGTAGTTTTCACATTTCTGTAATTTTTCAGATTAACACCCACACGATTACCCATCCCTAACCCTAAAACCCTAAACCTAACGCTAATTCTAACCCTAACACATACCCTAACACCAACCCTAAACCCTAACCCTAAAACCCTAACCCTGACCCTAAAACCGTAACTTTAACGCTAACCCTAACCCTAACCCTAACCCTAAACCCTAACCCTAACTGTAACCCTAAAACCCTAATCCGAACACCCTAGTGAAAATCGTGGTATATTTACCAAACATTGACGAACATGAGTTATATTGTAGTTAATGATTGTGTGTACGTGTGTGTGTATGCCTTTGAGAGAGCAAGAGTGAAGAGCAAGAGAGGAAGAGGGAGAGAGAGGGGGAGAAAGGAATAGAGAATGGGAGCAATGAAGAGAGAGAAAGAGAGGAAGGGAGAACGGAAGACAGTTATAAAATAGCAATGCATGCGCGTATTTATATAAGCAACACACACAAAGTAAATCTTATATCTATAATGTTGATGTGTGTATATGTTTATGTGTATGTTGTTGTCACAGATCATGTATGTGCGGTTGTGTGTGTTTTTACATATCTATGTTATAAAAAATAGGTAAAAAATACTAAGAGGAAAGTTTAATCTATGACTTTGTATGTATCACTTTCTCTCTCTCTCTCTCTCCCTCTTTTACTCTTACTCTCGATATTATATATTGAGCGCGTGATCGATGTGTAAGAACGCCGTTAAAGTTAGAAGGGAAGATATATAAAAGTTGCTAGAAACAACAGACAAATCTCCCTTAAATCACACAAAGTAAATGGAATTTAAAAAATCTAATTACTGCACTGGAAAGTTCACACCGAGAAAATTCCATTGATGTAAAAAATTCTTACAAAAAAGTGGAAAATGTGGATTTCTATAAACTTTTAAAAAGGCTTCACACAGACACACATCTTCAGCTTTATATATTAAGATAAATGTCTTTGAATAACCAGTCACTCATCTGGGAAGGCCTTGAAATCAATGTTACCATCTGGGGACTACGTGTGACCCAGTGATAATAAAAAAGACTCAAAGGAGGTCTGCAAGGAAATAACTTTACTCAACACTTTTCAACTGAATCAGTGGAGGCAAGGATGCCTCTCATTTACTTGACAATTTATACACCACATTGCAGAAATTACAATGTAAATATATCTCAAAGCAAACTCTTACACTGTTGTACCATTGAATTACAAATAACGCTCATCTTTTGTGCTCGGGTGACCCTACAGCTTCCAAGAGTACAACTGTATTCGTCTTTACTTAGATAAAATGACTAAATTGTGGGTGTTAAGACCTCATGAAGAGGTCTTTCTAACTTTTAAGAAGATGAAATTTTAGAAACATCACTTCATTTGTGTGTAATATCTATGGTTAAAATTTCATCAACAGCAAAATTATATGAATTTTCATGGGGGTTATGGCCCTTATGAATAGAATATAATTACCAAATTTCATAAAGATCCATTCAGTACTTTTGACCTAGTTTTGGATCATAAAAAATGACTAAAATTTGGGAGTTAAGGTCCCCATTAGGGGGTCATAGAATCCCCATGGGAAGTGGAAAGTTTGAGAATACAGCTTGATGTGTGTCAATTACTCATGGTTGAAATTTCATCAACATCGAAAATTTATGAATTTTCATGGGGGTTCTTCCCTCTTTAAACCATCTCAAATTGAAACCAAACATACTGCATTATACCTGCCTTTATGCATTGAATATAAGTTCCAAATATCATAAGGATCCATTCAGTAATTTTGGTCCAAGAAATTGTACGAAACACACAGTATTACCCTTCTCCCTAGGCTTGGATTTTGTGTTCCAAATTTCATTAGGATCGGTGCAGTAGTTTTCGAATGTATAAGTAACACACGAACACACATAAAGACACTGACTTTTATATAATAGATATGAAGATACACATATACATACATGTATGTGTGTGTGTGTATTATATATATATATATATATATATATATATATATATATACATACATATACACATAAAAAGATAGATTGATAGATACAATTGAGTGGGCAAACAAAAATATGAGACACTGCCTAGTGATTTTTTTGTATTTTGATAAGTCTGGTACTTATTCTATCAGTTTCTTCTTGTGAAACAAGTAAGTTATGGGGATGTAAATAAACGAACAGTAGTTGTGAAGCAGTGATGAGGGAGAAACACAAAGACAAAGACACAGCCATTCACTTACATATATACATACATATATATACGATTGATTTCTTTCAGTTTCTGACTGGATTTTGTAGAAATCCAGTTACAAGGCTTTGGTTGGTCTGAGGCTATAGCAGAAGACACATGCCAAGTCACCACACAGTGGGACTGAACCCAGGACCATGTGTTTTGGAACCAAGTTTCTTACCATACAGCCACACCTGCACCTATGTATGTATGTGTGTGTGTGTGTGTGTGTGTGTGTGTGTGAGTGTATATATGTATGCATGTATATATGTGTATATATATGTGTACATATTACATGTACATCTACACATATACATGTATACATATACATCTATATCTATATATATACATCTATACATATACATGTATACATATACATCTATATATATACATCTATATATATATATACATACATACATGTATATGTATATATATACATACACATACATACATACATACATACATACATGCATACATGCATACACATACATAACATATATATATATTATATATATGTAAGTATATATACATGTATGTATACTGTATATATGTGAGATAATAGTTTCACTTTAATAATAGTTTCACTTTAATAGTTTCAGCATTGAAGTGAAAGTATTAAAGTGAAAATACCTGACATTACAATAGAGAGATGCTATTGTTTCACTTTTGACACGTAATACTGAAATAGTGGAGGAGATATGATATTGCTCTGGGCTCGCATTAGGCAAGAAGTTAAAAAATTTTTTGGCCTAAAACACTACATGGACCCTAAGTAAGGCATGCGTAAAATCTGAATGAAATTGGTTGTGTAGTTCTCAAGTTTAAGGGATTCACACAGACAGACAGACACACACATACACATTCTCATCTTTATATATATACAGATAGATATCTTTTATCTTTTACTAGTTTCAGTTATTAGACTGTGGTCATACTGGGGCACCATCTTGAAGAATTTTAGTCGAACGAATGACCCCAGTACTTATTTTTTGTATTTGTCTCTTTTGCCAAACTGCTAAGTTACAGGGACATAAACACACCAACACTAGTTGTCAAGTAGTAGTAGGGGACAAACACAAATACAAAGACATACACACATCGATGGACCTCTTCCAGTTTCTGTTTACCAAATCCACTCACAAAGCTTTGGTTGGCTCAGTTAGACAACACTTACCCAAGATTCCATGAAGTGGAACTGAACCAGGAGCCATGTGGTTGGGAAGCAAATATTTTAAAACACAGCCACGTCTGTGCCTATATATTAAAACAGAAAAGTGGTAACATTTGTGGGTACTATTTATTATGCATTACCTATGTTTCATTACTAACAGTCACCTATGTAACTTCTGTTAGTAATGAAACATATGTAACATGGAATAATACCAAAAAATATTTTCAGTTTTCTGTTTTAACAGGCAATTACTCTGCAATAAGTATTTTACAATATTTAACAGTATTTTTAACTCCCATATAAAATATACCAGCTACAAATACAGCTGTGCTTCATGAGTACACAGCTTGAGTTGTAACTCTATCTACATACAATATGTGTGTGTGTGTGTGGATTAATAAATGTGAAATTCTGTTTGTCCATCTGGGACCCTGTATCTCAAACTACATTTACTCCACATAGACACATTATACCTTTTTGGAATCGGGATGAACCTGGGATTGAAAATCTGCCCCTCATTTGGTTCTTGAACATCCAGCATTGGGATCTGATTTAAAAGCATTTGGGTTGCTATTGCTGGCGTTTGTCAGATGACATCAGAGATCAAGAGAGAGACATTCACTTCATTGATTTTATGTCGAGCTAAGAACTTTGGGACAAATTAGTCAACAGTTGGAATTCAACTTGGGATTGGAACAATACAATGATTGCATTACAGAATTAATTCTCATCCGTCCTCAACCTCTGATTAAACACCACTGGGGCATATAGTCATTATAGATGTATTATAGTCATACTATTTAGCAATCTTTAGTTTTGGGCCACAAGCCCAATTAGCCCTCCACAGGAGTGCTGCTTTTAAACTAGTATGTAATATATTATATAGTTCACTTATTTTCTCTATTTTTATCACGCTTTGTATTATTCCCTTACTGTCTCCTGTATAATGCTTTATCAAGGTTGTCTCTGAAGGCATTGTCAATAAAATTCTTATAAATATCAGACTGTATATTCAAAGGTACTTGCGAAGGTAATAATTTCATCCTCGTCAGATGTCACAGTTAAGCACATTATCAATAAATGATCTGGAGCAGTAACTCATTATTTAATATTGAAGAGTTATTTCCATTACCTAAGGAAAGGTCAGCTTTGAAATTCGGATCTGATGGAATAAAATGTTATAGACTAGCAAATACACCTGTCCTTTGGACGGTTCAAGTTGCTTTGGTGGTATTTTTTACACTAAATAATTGAACTACCGAGAAAGCTTATGAGTAGCACAACAATCTATGTCTCTGATTAACCTACGAACGGAAAACCAAATTGAAGGCTGGTTATTGTGGAGGTCGTTGCACTTTAATGATCTTAGAACATATAAGTTTGCAAGCGATGCAAAGTAGAGCTACTGAAGAGTTTGGGAGTAGATTATGGATAATAACTACAAAATATAGTTGTTTTACCTGTCTCAGGTGTAGCGTATAAAGTGAAGATTGTCCTGGATCGACCTGCCTGGGGTGGCACATGTCTGCGCCTTCCCTACAAGTTTCTCCACAACACACGTCAACCTTTTGGCTAACACCTTGGGTAAAATCTTTAATTCTATGTTAAATAGAGTTATCGGCCGATAGTCACCACTCCCCGACTCACAGAGCTGGGAATCCTCCTATTGTGTTGCTCATTTGTGTAGACGCTGGCCAGCAGGTCCCAGAACAAGTCCAGCATACTATGATAAAACCCATAGGGTAAACCATCCAGCCACGGCGACTTTTCCCGTGCGCACTCAGCCAACAACTCTTTTACCTCCGCAGGAGTAATCGGTCCTTCACAGCATTCTGCTTTCCATTCTGAGAGTTGCGGCCGACCGGGTAGGAAGTCCTTTAAGGGTCCCCCATGCTCAAGCGCATCGCTCTCCTTGAACAACCGGGCGAAATGCTGATGAAAGGCCTTTTGCATCATTTCCTGTCCATAGATCTTGCGCTCCTGTTTGTCAGTTAAAGACTTTATAGAGGCTTTTTCTTTTTTTGCCCCTCTGACTCTCTGCACTACTTACCCATCCGGCAATGTTAATACCTTCTTGACCCACTGCACGTAACTTATCTCTAACTCTGCAGCCTTCGTGTTTGGCATTGAGGTGACGGTACAGGGCCGTTCTCGCCGCCTGCACTCTAGAAGTGGAACCAAAGTCCATAGCCTCGTCTAAATTCTTAACTAATTCCCCTTCTATTCTAGATCTATCTAAACTTAGCAGATTGCTAAATCTAATAGACTCTAAACGAATGACTCTCTTGAGGGCGTGCCACCATCTATTATTAATGATGGCACCACATAGTGCCCTCTGTACTAACTCCTTAATCTGGGCACGGAGGGCTTCATGAGTCAAAATAGACGTGTTCATCTTCCAGTACCCCGGTCCCTGTCTATGACATTTATCTATATGTACCTCACCGTGTAAGGTACAAAACAAAATTGTGGACAGCTAAAAGTATCCTTATCTCTATCTCTAACGAATACCCTATCTATGTAAGATTTGCGTGAGCCGTCGTTATTACTCCACGTCTACTGTGGAACGAATGGCTCATCCAGTCTGTAATGGTCTACTAGATTATAGCTCTCTAGTAGACCCTTGAGGTCAGGATTTCCCCTCCTATCAGTCGAGCCAACACTATTCACTCGTGCATCGAGGATAGTGTTAAAGTCTCCTAACAGAACTACCATTTTTGACGTCACTAGAAGGTGCTCCAGGCCTCAGAAGAAAAAAACAAAACAGACTGCCCACGGTCGTTAGGAGCGTAGACAGCTACCAGCCTGAAGGACTGTTTACTTTCGTGAGTCACATCCAGGATGACCAGCCTACCTTCTGGGTCCAGAAAGACAGTACTTACCTACACATCCAAGTTCTTCCTGAAAAAGACCACTCCTCCTCATCAGCTAGGAGAAATAAATTTCTGATAGCCATTCAGAAGAGGTGAGAACGCTTGTGGTCCACTCATCTTGGACTCAGTTGCAATGGCTACATCTATATCTCGTGTCCTAAGGTCGTCTAGAAAACAAACCTATCTCCATTTCGATCCCAGTCCACGTACATTTATGCACTCTAACTTAATCATTGTTGAGAAAAATAAAAAGGATAACTTTCAGTCGAGTTTCAATTTGGGGAGGGGTTGCACCAATTTGCCTGCCTCCCCATCTTTCTCTTTATTTGGTGTAGCTGCTGGACTTTTCGATAGTGTCGCCGTAGGGCTTTCTCTTGGTGTGGCTGCCAGACTAACAATTAACTTGCCCTCAGCCACTTCCGCACTCACATCTCTAATGTCATCTGAGTAGCGTGCTTTAAGCTCTGTATAGAAAGTTTCCTCCATCTTAGCAAATCGAATGTCAGTTTTATTGTCTTTTAATACTTTGTAAACTCTTGCTTTGTGGTGTGATCTAATGATTGTGTTTGATACCTCGTTTTTTTTTTTCTCTGAATGCTATTATTTTTTCTTTTTTTCCATGTGTTTTGGGGAGGGGTTTGGCAAATTATTTTACCGCGGGACTGGATTGGGGAGTTTGGCTATGTGTGTCTGCATGCTTCGATGATTTTTTTGTTTGGGGAGTCCGGGACATGTGCTTTCTTCCGTTTATGTGTTACAGTAGTGAAGTCCATATCTTCACTTGTGTCTTTTTTCTCTGTGTCTTTTTTCTCAGTGTCTTTTTTCTCTTCCACTTTTCCCGTCTTTTTTTCAGTTGTATTTTCAGGTTTTTTCCGCCGCTTTTACTTCTTTTGTCACTTTTTGGGGAGGGGCCTCATTTTCTTTTTTATTTTTCGTAGACCTAGAGCAGATGTGGACCTTCTCTCCACACTTGAAGCATCTGGGCCTACGTCCCTCTACGGCTACTCGTATGGAGAGCCCCTCCCCTACAAATACCCTACCGGGCAAATTTTCTAAGGTTTCATTAGAAGCTTGTACCACTAATTCGAGTGTTTGGCCTTTCCAATTTATCGCATCTTTCTTTTTCATTTGCAAGATGGTTACTTTCTCCTCCACGTCATATATTACCGCTGCCGTCACCCACAAAACTTCAATAGTGATTTTAGCCTACCTGCAGCCTAAGTAGGTGGGCAGCAGCATAATTTCTTCATTTTTTAGTGTCTTTGTTGACACTTCCTTCGCTACGTTAGCCGATAGGAACTGCGCTTCGGCAGTCGCGCTACGTGTTCCCCGGCTAACGTAGCATACCTTGTTCCAAATTGGTGCCATGCACCTCTCTACCACCTCATTTTTCGCCTCCATAAATTTTTTTCTTTTTCAGGTTATAAACCTCATATACCACTGTTCAGGCATTAATTTCTGCAACTGTTTCAGGGGGCGGCAACAGCTGAGTGTCACCGCCACTTTTTTTATTAAATTCCTGAACTTCTAGAACTGTTCCATTTTCACTTCATGTTCTGTTTCGTTCCTGCTCACCGCAGCTGAGAAACTTGGTTTTTTTTTCTGTATATCCTTGTTCACACTGGTACACTCCTTTCCCATCACAGGCAAGTCCTTTAGGGATTCAATACTGAATTCCATAACGCAACACTTTTCAACTTTGTCACAAATGATAAAATTTCAAAAAATAATAAAGTAACGCCCAGCAATGGGCAAATCAACAGTTCAATAAATTTTCAGAAAAAAATAATCTAAACGAATTTTTAACAGTATTTTCAGCCCCATAGGGCGAAAATTTCTGTTTCCAAACGACAACAGTTCAAATTATGATAAAGTACACAAAAATACAATGACAGAAAAAACACATGGAAACGAACTCACATAACAGTTGGTGGCAATCTCATAATACAACATGCAGAAAAAAGTAGGCGTGGCTTGTTAGCTGAATTTTTTATTAAGATAAGAATGTCACATATACAGCACAGGACAACACATACAAATGAAGTTCATGCGAGTTCGAATGAACCTTATTTAAAAAATTTCATGTAAAGATGAATTTTATATTATTAGGTTGTCAAGAAAGTTCTTGTGGTTTTTAACCTTTAAATTCAGATGCACATATCTCGGTTCAAACAAAACTTTATTAATCGAAATAAACACCATCAGAATCAACACACTTTTGCCAGTGCGAAACAAGTTTATCTATGTCAGTAGCGTAAAAATCCTGCATTCTGGTGGCGATGAAGTCGTTGAAGGTGTGTTTGGCATCGTCTTAGTTTTTGGAGCATTTCTCACACAGGAAGTTGTCGAGATGCTTGAAAAAGTGGTAGTCGGTAGGCGAGAGGCCTGGTGAGTATGGCAGATGAGGCAGAGTTTCGTAGCCCAATTCGTTCAACTTCTGCAGGGTTAGTTTTGGGACGTGCGGCCGAGCGTTGCCGTGGAGTAGAATTGGTCCTTTGCTGTTGACCAATGCTGGCTGTTCTTGTCGGAGTTTCTTATGCATTTCATCCATTTGCTGACAGTACTTTGCCGTAATAGTTTCGGCTGGATCCAAAAAACTGTGATGGATGAGACCGACTGCAAACCACCAAACAGTCACCATGACCTTCTTTTGGTGCAACTTTGGCTTCTGGAAGTGCTGTGGAGCTTCATCAGCGTCCAACCCCTGAGCTGAGCGTCGCTGGTTGTCGTAAAGAATCCACTTTTCATCGCAAGTCACAATCTGGTCGAGAAACAGGTCGTTCTTGTTGCATAAAAGAAAGAAAGACACACTTCAAAACAGCGTTTTTTGGGGGTTGTCGTTCAATTCGTGCGGCACCTATTTCTCAAGTATTTTTGTTTTTCCAATCTCTTTCAAGTGGTTGGAAATTGTTGTATACTTCTAATTCAGAAGCAAGCTCTCGAACAGTTGTGCGTGGATTGGCTTCGACAAAGGCTCTTAATTAATTGTTGTCAACATCTGATGGTCGACCACTTAGCTGTAGTGGCACGAAATTATAGCCGCCATTGAGGAAGTACTATTCTGTGCATGCGCAAGGGACTTCACCACCGGAGGCCCCTCGAGTGTGCATGCGTAGTAAAACTAGTACTTAAAGAGTGAGTTTTACTTTGTAAGTCAGTTGAGCGACAAACCTTCTATGTGACAACTCCTCGCTCCTCAACGAAGCTCTCTTCACCTCGATGCCTTCGATGGTGATAGCTACTTCTCTGGCAGGCATCAAGGAAGCTCTTAACTTTCCAATACCAACTACAACTTAATCAGCGGCTGCTAAGCTGAGTGACACAGGATTTATATAACCAAGCATCATTCAAAAATAAAACTTATTTTTATTATGTTGTTAATCGTTTTACTGTTCCTTAATTTATAATGCTGTTGAAAGGAGATAGAGAGAGAGAGAGAGAGACTAAAGTCTCTATGACAACTATCAAAACTTTTACAAAGCTTATCATCTTCAAGACTCTCGTCACCGCTACGAAATTTCTTGAACCACCATTGTGCTGTACGTTCATTAGTGGTTCCTGGGCCAAACGCATCGTTGATATCGCGAGCTGTTTCAGCAGCTTTTCGGCCTAACTTGAACTGGAATAAGAAAATTGTGCGAATTTGCTTTTTGCCCATGTTGTATTCAACATTCCGGAAAAAATGGTCTAATTATTCAAAAAGAAAAAGAGTAACACGATCAGATAGAGCGAAAAACGGGCTCTAAAATGAGATATAAAGTCAAAGTTATTTAACAAAAATTAATTTGAAAATACATCATTTGAAACCAAAATTAAAAATTCCGCAAGAACTTTCTTCACAACCTAATATATAGTCTTTTTTTTCCCTTTTGGGGAGGGGATTATGCCCGGTTGCCTAAAAGGCCCAGCGGCTACCCCTTTCCTTTATTTTTCTCCCAATGCAGATTAAGTAGGATTACTAGCACTCACCTTCCTTAACACAGCCTTCCATCTTTCCTCAAACACACTTCGCGACAGGATTCTCTTCTCCAGCCCTATCTTGCTCTTCAGATGATATCTAAAGTATTTTAGCAAACCAGGGCCAGAGATGAAGGATCCCGTCCTGAGTCCTTGCATTCTAGTCTTCCAAACACAGCAACTGTACAGAAAAAAACATACCTCACCTTCCTTCAAGAGTCCAGTTGGCGGTACAATCTTTATTATAGATCCAGCCGATAGCTACAAGACACTTGTCTTATTCATTGTCATCAGACAATGCTATTAGTATATTAACTCAGTCCTCACACAATTGCAGCAAGATTGTTATGGCATTACATAACAGGCTAACATATCACAGGGGGATGAGTTCAATCCTTGGTAACACAAGGATATGGTTTTGAGCTAGAGGAAAGAAGTGAGGCTCTGATGGCAACAATAAATTAAAGGGCAAATTCCTTTGGCAGACTCTGTTTCTCCCATTCATTCTCCACATTTAGCAGTCTTTCGTAATGGTTTCTCCAAGCCTCTTTTTTTGCAAGGGCACCATCATCCATGCGGACATATTTCTCTCCTGACATCACAGTTCTTTCTCACGCACTGTCTTTGGTCCTTGCATTGCTGGACATTGACAAACTTCTTCTTTTCTGCTACTCCCTTAGCTTCCCTTTTGGCTATTTGATACATTCTCCTGCTACCCCCACTCTTCCATGCATGTTTCTTTGCTCAAAATGGCCTTGTGTACAGTATTGTGGCCCTGAATATGCTAATCAATTACCATTTGGTAATTATGATACTTCTTCTACAATTGAAGATAATTTTAATAAATAAAGAATTTATGTATTATGGTATTTGATACTTGTCTATTGTCTACATTGTTCACATAAATGCCAGTACCAGGCATAGGTGGCTTCCAGCAGTAAGAAAAGTTTAAGAATAAAGTTAGTGACCACAAGTTACCTCTTACACTCTCAGTGTTGTGATGAGAGTCAATGTAGCCTCTTGTGAGGAATGGACTGAGCCGGGAGAGTGTATATAGTTTGTGTTATTTCATAGTGAAGTTGGAGAGTGTGGGTTGGTTTGTTCATTTGGAATATATATTGTTGGTTCTTGAGAGATAGTTACATTCTTATTGCTGCTGCATTATCTTATTTTATCGCACTGGTACCACATATTTTAGGCCATTATCCCAATAGTGGTGGTACTACTATATTGGATACAAACCATGTTACAGCATCTGGCGACGAAAGGTTCGAAGCTCGCGTAGGTTGTAATTCACCTGCAAACGAAGCATTAAATTCTTTCTTACCAGATTGTCAGCCTTATGAAATTCCCTTGCCCATGTTTTTTCTTCTGCAGCCATCCACATATCATTCAAGATTAACTACGTCAATCTTACCAGTTTTGAAGGCACAGATCTTGCTGTTTGTCTCAGAAGGAATGCAAAAGCCAAAGATACAACCCCCTGTATCCAGCCAAATTGTTCAAATAAAACACAGAAAAAAAACACCTGCTACTATTCTTGTGAATTAGTAAGCTGTATACTGTATCAAACTGAGCCCACATCATCATCTTTAACATGTCTCAAACCTTATACTAAATATTTTATCCAATCATTTCTCTCCAGAATGGCAACCTCTACATGGAATCACCTTCTCATCAGACATTAATTTACAGAAGTTGAAAAAAAACATCATCAACATTCACATTAACAGTTTGGTAAAGCCTGCAAGTGTTCTCTGAACATCATTTTTTCTCTTGCTCACACTATATAATAGTACTAACAAGAATTTCTAACAAAGGTACAAAGCCAAAAATTTTATAGGAGGATATAATTTGTCAACTATATTAACCCACTCCTTATCTAGTATTTTATTTCATTGCCCTCAGAAATATAGAAATGTGAAGTGTGCTGACACTGCTAACACTTTCATGACTTACTTTCTGATAGGTAAACTGTTTCAATAAATCTTTAGTGCCACTTTAGCATACTGTCTGATGCTAATTCTAAACCATAGCTCTAATCCTAACATAACCCATAACAAGGCATGCACACAATGTAAACAAAAGGAAAAACAAAAACGGATAAAGATTACATCAATTTTAATGCAGGATACATTGAAAGATACAAGCAGGATATTACACTTTGAAAAGCAAATGTGACATTCATTCCAGGGAAGTACAGAGCTCAGGCAGAGGTTGAAATTATTTAACAGATGTGTAATAAATTTCAAAGCAGGATACATTGAAAGATACAAGCAGGATATTACACTTTGGAAAGCAAATGTGACAATCATTGCATGGAAGTACAGAGTTCAGGCAGAGGTTGAAATTATACAACAGTTGTGCAATAGATTTTCAAGCAGGATACATTACACTTTGAAAAGCAAATGTGACATTCATTCCAATGAAAGTACACAGAGATCAGGCACAGGTTGAAATCATACAACAGTTGTGCAATGAATTTCAAAGCAGGATACATTGAAGGATACAAGCAGGATATTACACATTGAAAAGCAAATATGACATTCATTGCATGGAAGTACACATACAATTCAGACAGAGGTTGAAATTATGTAAGTTGTTCCAAAGTGCAATAAATTTCAAAGCAAGTTTCATTGAAAGATACAAACAGTGATTGAATCAATTTTAACACGAAATAACTTCGAAAATACACAATTTTCTCAAAAATGCCAAGAGTAAATGATGTTTTATGTGACACATTCTACCAGTATACGAATTTTGAAAGTGTTTAGTTACAAAAAAATTATTTTTTAAATCTGCCGGCCAAAGGGTAAAGATCCCCAAAACGTATAAGATACAGGCATTCTTTTCTTTGGGACAAAATTCTTTGTTGACCAGTGTTATTCTTATGTAGTTTACAAATCCAAGCATGAAAACGTTACTTGACTTTGAAGTTTTGGATACACTTCACACACATTCACATGAATGCATAAATGTACATATAAACTTATATATATATATATGAATACATACTTCCACATGCACTTATATATTAATGATGTACACAAATACATGACAGGCATACATAATACTGAAACACGCATAAAGTTAACACAGACAGCCAAATATATTAATATAACAAATTAAAAAAATAATAAAACCATACAATCAATGAAAAAACAAAAGAAACAGGAAGACGATACATGTTGATTTTATTAGGTATTTCTGTTTATTAAACAGACACATACTATGAACAGGTCAGACGCTGAACTTTAAATTTTACTGGGTACAACCTTAAAGTTGACACCGCTTCGCTAAACGCAGGAAATTTCTGTCTCGTTATTGGCTAAAAACAAAATTTTTTTGCGATTTTTAAACCTCTGTAACTTTTTCTCCAATTTTTTTCCTCCACAACATCTTATCTTCAAAGCAATTAAACTGGAAGGCTACATTATAAGGATCTTTTCCTTTTGATGGGCAACTCGATCAATTAATTTTCTACGAACACTTTAAAACTTCGGATACTGGCAGAATGTGTCATATAGAACATCTTTTACTCTTAGCGTTGTTGAGAAAAGTTCCTATTTTCGAAGTTATTTCGTGTTAAAGTTGTCATATTTCGGTAATTTCAACCAATCAATGACAGTGTATTCAGCTGAATAAAATTACTGCTGTTGTTTGTCAACAGCAACTTCCGGCGGTGTCACTGTTATTTATGATATATTTCATCTCAATTACGTTTGTATGAATAAACGAGTGTATCTGAAGCACGTTTACTTTATGACACCACCATAATCGTTCGTGCATTTTTACTGCTTTTAGGTTTTTTTTTCCTGTTTACCTGAAATTTTTTGCCCCCCACTCCAATTTATTCATTTTTTCCGTAACCCTAAAACATTAACCCTAACCCTAAGTAGAAAAATTGCTAGCTGAATACACGTCATCGATTGGTTGAAATTACCGAAATATGACAACTTCAACACGAAATAACTTCGAAAATAGAAACTTTTCTCAACAACGCTAAGAGTAAAAGATGTTCTATATGACATATTCTACGAAGTTTCAAAGTGTTTAGTTAAAGAAAATTAATGAATCGAGCTGCCCATGAAAAGGAAAAGATTTTCAGATCTTTTATTGCATATTTTGGCACTGTCATGGTATTAGCTGTCAGAATTGAAAGTAGAAAAATCTAAACAAGGCATGTTACTGCTGGTTTGAGTTGAAATCTGTTTCTTTGGCTACTAACTGGCCGGAACTATCTGTCTGTCTGTCTCTGTCTCTCTCTATCTATCACTCGTCCACCTTCGTTTGTTTCCGTAGAATTTATCAAATTAGAAAATGCATTTCCGTAGAATTTAAACAAATGAAATTCAGTTTAAACTTTATAAATAAATATATTTTTGCATTATTCATTATTGTTTTTAAAAACAAATCACATACACCAATCAGCACCACCAATGACCACCACCACGCGTAATCCAAAGTTGGAATTAATCACCGCGATATTGCCATCGCCACCGCTACAACAGAAAATAGTATTAATTGGCTTAAGAGACATGGACTTTTAAATACCCCAAAAATATGCCCCTCGTGTGGAGCTAGCATGATGGAAGTAGCCAAAAAGTTTTTTTTTTCTAATTTGATAAATTCTACGGAAACAAACGAAGGTGGACGAGTGATAGAGAGATAGACAGACAGACAGACAGATAGATAGATAGATAGCTCCGGCCAGTCAGTAGCCAGTTGAAACAGATTTCAACTCAAACCAGCAGTAACATTCCTTGTTTAGATTTTTCTACTTTCGCTTCTGACAGCTAATACCATGACAGTGCCCATATTTTACGAATGAAAAAAAAACTAGATCCCTTAGGCTTTACTAATAAGACAAGACTGGATCTATAATTTACAACTATAATAGAGAGAGAGAGAGGGAGTAATTGATCTCAGCTTTATACAAATACTAAGTGTTAACTTCAAAAAGCATAAAGACAACGGATATAACCGGAAATTACTACACGGAGTTCTATGCATGCGGAACTATTTTATTTGACCGCTTCCGGTTGCAATTCATTCTCACCACGTGTGTATTAGAAAATATACGAAAAAGAGAAAAACAGCCGTCAATTATGCAGCACGATGAGGTATTTATGTATGTGTGTGTGTGTATATATATATATATATATATATATATATACATACGTACAGGCATATGAAGAAACCTTTTCCTTGTTTTCTTTTTAATTCTTTTCATAGTTCTTGATATTCTTATCCTATATATTTTTTTTCTTGTGTACGTGATTTAATGCCTTAGTCGTATTGATCCCTGTTTTAGATTACTTATACCTTGTGTCAAGTTAAAAACTCACCAGAAAACGTTAGGAAATTAGTTGCGCGCACGCATACTGCTAACATGATCGTATAGTGTGTTTATGTGTTTAAAGTTTCAGTTCGGATGGCACCTTACTCACTCGCACCTTGGCCACACGTTTGCCGCAGTACGAAGGCAAGAGCACCCATTCCGCTGTCCTTATTGCCTCTGTGGAGTGCTTTATTGCTTCCTCCTCCGTTGTGAAGCGCACCTCCACAGTGGCGTATCTCCTCCCTATACTGATTACATGATCGTATAGTGTGTTTATGTGTTTAAAGTTTGAGAACTGTATGCATCCGAGGGGGAGAAGGTTTGAGTTTCTATTTAATGTTGTCTTTTTCATATTTTCAAGTCATTTAAACACATAA
>NC_068994.1:25562048-25563636 GCF_001194135.2 Octopus bimaculoides
AATTTTTATACACAAAGTAAATAAATCATACACTACCTCCATTAAAAAGTCGGTTTTTCAAAATGTACTGTTGTTCAATGGTATCAGTACATGAGGGACATTACAAGTAATTATCTTTTGCGTAACCCCTACCAAATTGGTGGACTGAGCACATCATAGAAATAGATGAATCTATGATGTGCAAGCGCAAATACAACTTTCTAGTATATTTACTCCATGGGGAAGTTGCAGTCTACTTAATACTCACACAATCCACTGAGCTCTTCTATATTATGCAGCTAACAAGCCTCCCATCATATCAGCTGACAGTGGTTGCTCGCCTTGGTATGAAGTACAGTGCAGCCAATTGTCACTCCACAAAGACCATCCATGAACCATGCCTTTGCCAACTGTTTTAAATGACTGCACTCAGACATCTCTTGACCTCCACCCAACCTCAACCTCATGGTACATCTAGGAGATGACTGCTCAAAGAAGATGGGACTACACCAGCACTCAGCCGGTGTTCAATTACAACAGAATAGATAGGAGCAACAGAAAAGGACATGCCTTGCACAAAGAAACAAAGTGCTTCAAGTGCAATGGTGCACTACAAGTGGCATCTACATGCACCAGATTCTTTTAGATGAATGCAACTCTACACTAATGATTAACTGTTGCACTACTATGCTTTTTGTTGAAATACACTGCATTTGTTAATTTTGAAAATAATGAATTAGTAAAACAACTTAGCAATTATTTAAGCTGATGTTTAGGGTATAGATTAACATGATATTTTGACAAAAAGCTTCAATTTAAATTAATTCTAAACCAGGGACCTTATGGCCTTTGAGGGTCCAT
This sequence comes from Octopus bimaculoides, assembly GCF_001194135.2. NCBI lineage: Eukaryota > Metazoa > Mollusca > Cephalopoda > Octopoda > Octopodidae > Octopus > Octopus bimaculoides. The sequence continues at coordinate 25,562,889 of NC_068994.1, forward strand.
TTCAGATTTTGTTGTATTTGCAATAAATTGGTCATGCCTCTACAATACACAAAATACTTTCATTTTTTTGTATAAAATTCCTAATATTTAATCATAAAAACAGGATTTTCTTAAACAATGAATGGCTAAGAGGGTCCATCTGAGTAAAATAGGAATCAAAGGGGACAATGGTTACTCTTTTACACTCATTGGACTGCAACCACTGCTTTGAAAAGATCTTAGTCAAACGAATCAGCATTTTTTCTTATTTTGTTTGAAATCTGGTACTTATTTATCAGTACCCTTTGCCGAACCGCCATAGAGGAGGAGCAACAAACAGACACACATCTACACCCTATGGGCTTGTACTCAGTTTCCACCAACCAAATACACTCACAAGGAATTGAGTCAGCCCGGGATTATTGCAGAAGACAACTTAAAAATTGAAACTAAAACCATGTAGTTACAAGGCAAGCTTCTTATCCACACGTGCACCTTTATGTATTTGCAAACATGAACCACCCCAAGGAAAACGAACTACCCTGATCTTCTAAAACCAGGCCCAGGCATATCAACACCTGAAATCCACCCCTGCAGTGTACGACTCTGGGATAGAACACACAACCGTTGCGAACTCTCTTACACCAAGATTGAAGGTAATATGACTGACACACAGTCCAGCCTTAAGACCTGTAGGAAAGGTTTGTAGGTTGGGGAGAAATCTGAGATGGTGTGTGTGGTATGACTGCTTATAGGACAGTGAATGGTG
>NC_068994.1:25564371-25566492 GCF_001194135.2 Octopus bimaculoides
ATACGATGAACTTTTGGTGGTCCAAAATTTTTTTTTAGGGGAATCGCATGACCGTGACATATAGAACACATTATCGAAAACGAAAATCGTCAAAATTAAAAAAATAAAAAAGTTACAGCCATTTTCCCTCAGTGTCTAATTCCAATGTCCACCATATATACATATATACGACGAGCTTCTTTCAGTTTCCGTCTACCAAATCCACTTACAAGGCTTTGGTTGGCCCGAGGCTATAGTAGACACTTGCCCAAGGTGCCACACAGTGGGACTGAACCCGGAACCATGTGGTTCGTAAGCAGGCTACTTACCAATTTTCGGAGTTCTTTTTTTACAAGTGAAAATTGTGATTTGTTTTTGTTTGATTTTGTTCTTGAATTTTATTCTCCGTCCACCGGTGAAACGAGGGTGACACAACTTAATGAATGTAAATAATGGGTGGAGTTATAAAACGGAGATTGAAGTATATATGTGGATCTAGTGGAGATATGCGCCGGTCGCATATCGATCTACAGAGCATGAATGGCATGAAATGTCACAATTCATGAGAGAATTACAATACGTTATAAAGCATGTAGCGGAAATTTATCCACAAAAATTTGAAGGTATGTTACAGATAATGGCTCTTTTTCGTTTAAGCGTGACACCTAAATTATATTTAATAAATGATGATCCGATCCAAAATCATTTGATTGGTGTGAGAAATGTTTACAATCTATAAGTGTGTGTGTGTATATATATATGTTTGTGTGTGTGTATATATATGTATATATATGAATGAAAAAATGTATGTATATATGTATCTATATATATAGATAGAGAGAGAAAGTAATAACGAGCGAATGAGAATAACGATGGAATGGTTAAAAACGTAAAAATAATTGAAGATAAAATGAAACAAAATTGAAGCCAAAACAAAAAATTATTGGAAGTGAGTAGAAATAAACACTATGTATTGTAGTAGGGTATCTGTAGACAGTTGCGTCAAACTAAAGTGAACGGGGGTGGGTGGGGAGAGGACTCGGAACATTCACGATGTGAATGTTCCGAGACGCCTCATCGGAGCCAAGAAACAAAAGAAAAATAGTGTAATAGATGTAAAACGACTTGCTCTGAAAGAATATCAAGAACACACACACACATATATAACATATATATATACACACACACACACACATATATATCTATATATATATATACACACACACATACACATATATATATATACACACACACATATATATATACACATATATACATACATACATACACACACACACATATATATATATAAATAAAGAAGACTACTAGATGGATGGCTAATGTGCTAGAAGATCACAATAATCCTTTGAGATCTCAGATAATTTTTCTGAATCTCCTGATTCTTTCAATGTACTAGTTCCATGGTATTAAGTTGATATTAATTAATATCCAAATTTTTACCTTACTGTTTTAATTTATATATATATATATATTTGGCAAGAATGGCAACAAAAGAAAGAAAGAGACCTCGATATTATGCAAATAGAAGAATGTATCTGTAAAGATATGTGACACTTATTCAGTAGCCATGATAAAACTCTGAGTTTCCGATGCCTGGGCGGGGTTCCGCTCCTACCACCTCTTCAGTTATCCAGCTACCGGAGATTCTTTTGAAAAATAACCGTTAGGGACATGAAAACAAAGGGAAATAAGCAGGGGAAAATAAACAAACAAAAAGAAATTACTGTGTGGTGTCAAAACCCCTCTAACTTTGTGTATATCATACACGCACGCACATATCTCGGTGTGCGTACGTTTATATCTACATGCGCACATATCCTCATGCATATAATGTTCCTTGTGCGTGTCTATAAGCGCACGGAAAAAAGTTTGGACGGGAGAAAAACAGAAAAACTATCAACATCATCATCATCATCATCGTTTAACGTCCGCTTTCCATGCTAGCATGGGTTGGCCGATTTGACTGAGGACTGGTGAAACCGGATAGCAACACCAGGCTCCAGTCTGATTTGGCAGAGTTTCTACAGCTGGATGCCCTTCCTAACGCCAACCACTCAGAGAGTGTAGTGGGTGCTTTTATGTGTCACCCGCACGAAAACGGCCACGCTCGAAATGGTGTCT
>NC_068994.1:25567848-25571010 GCF_001194135.2 Octopus bimaculoides
GCTTTCTCCATGTCAACGAAAGCCAGGTACAGAGGTTTATCCTTAGCTAGGTATTTCTCCTGCAACTGTCTCACTAGAAATAAGGCATCAGTAGTGCTTTTACCTGGCACGAACCCAAACTGCATCTCATCTAAATTGATTCGCTCCCTAATTAGTTGGGCTATGACCCTCTCTGTAACTTTCATAACCTGATCTAACAGCTTGATGCCTCTGTAATTATTTGTATCTAAAGCGTCACCTTTACCTTTGTAGCAGTTGACTATGATGCTGCTACACCAGTCATTGGGTATGACCCCTTCGTGTATCACCTGGTTCGTAATACGGGTGACTAGGCTATAGCCAACACTGCCAGATACTGCCAGAACCATTAACCCTATACCTATGTAAAAACCTAAAAATAATTAAAAATATATAATATCGAAATGTAAAAATAAAAAATAAAAATATAAGATTCAGGTAAAAAGGTGAAAAAACTTAATATGGAAGCCTATCAGTGCCGCCCACCAGCACAAATATTAAAAAAATATATAGAAAATATGTATATAAAGTATTCATATTCGTTTCCTACACATTTTCTTTACACCCATTGCACTATTTTTTTCTGATTTTCATTTCCAGGTCAAGTTATAAACATTAACCTTCAAATCTTGTATATATATTTTAGCTGTCTCAAATTTGTTGTTCGTGATTGGTCAGTTTACATCAGGCTAACGACTCTCACCTTGATCAAGCTGTTATGCTTAAACGAAATGAAAAAGCCCACTGTCACACTGAAACAAAAAAGTGCCCAGATAATTTATTTTAATAACATAATTTTCTATTACTAAATGATCTTCTCTTAGGTGCGCAAGCTTGATTGTTTAAGACTTTTTCAGTTTTGATTGCGATGTTTCCTTACCCTGGGTATTCGGCGGAATGTCACAAACATCATGGCAAAAATTACTTCCCCTTGAATTTTTATTTACTTTTTTAAATCTCTCTTACTGAAGGATTACTTGGTCATCCTTCAGTATGGAAGATTAAAAAAAAAGTAAGTAAAAATTACTGCATAGTGCATAAATATGTCCGAAAGAGACCCACTCCAGCAGATTGTGAAGAAGCTATAGATAATATTTTATGTTGAGTTTTTAGATTTAGTTGAGTTTCTTTAATTTCATATCATGTGCCATTTTTCCTTGATCTCCTTTCATTTGACCTAGATATTTAAAATTTTCGTTGCATTTTTGATGTTTAAGGATGGATATTGATGTGTATAAGTCTTTCTTTCAAATGTAATTCTGCAGAATTGAAGAAGCAAATCTATCTTATCTTTTCTTACTCATTTTGCCCCAGCTCAAAGAGAACGGTAATAATTTTCTGAAATAGTGTTCTGAATATATTATAGTGTTTTTCATGCATTTAGAAATCATTTGCTCAGCTGATTATAGTTTTTAAGGTTGCGAACATTTGTAAAAAACGTTTTTCTCAAAATCGCAGTCAATCTTAATCATTCTGCCCCATCCCTCTATAAAATACCATACGGCTGCCAAAACTTTGCCTTCTATAGTTTATTGGAAATATATCATCATTAAGATTTGATTAGGCTTTCATATTTTATCTGATCCTGTAAATTTTATATGCAGTTCAACAACCCATTAACCTCACATTTTTTTTAACATCAAAATAACAATAGAAATAAACCCAATCAAATAATAGGATTGAACTCAAGAGTTTTGCTTCTTGCTTTTGCTTGATGGAGCTGGTGTAATTCCAAGTTAGTGGTCTTGAAATGTCATTATGTGTAGAGCTAATCAGGACCACCAGTGTTCTCTATTGCTGGCGGTCCCGTGCCAGCCCCTCTGCATCTGCCAAGGTGATGTCAAGCCCCTGGAGATCACATTCAGCCATCTGGTGCAAGGCCTGCCACAAAGTCTCTTCCAGCCCACACCAGCTGCGTTCAATTAGAGGAAGGCCCTTGTAGGATGATCTAGTTGGAGATGGAAGACATGTCCATACTGGTGCATGTGACAGCTAGCTATGAGGTGGGATGCTCTGGGTTGATTTGTGTGTGCTTGTAGTTCTTTGTTGGAAACGTAATGGTACTATCTGATGTTCTCAATGGTTTTCAGGGCTCTGCTACCAAAGCTGTCAATCCTCTTTGCCACGATCTTTGAGAGGGGCCATATTTCTGGTTCATAGAGAGGAGCATGAAGAAGGTTGATGCATTGTAAATGCAGAGCTTCATCTGGGAGATAGAACAGTGGCACCAAAGGGAGTACATGACCCTGGTAGCCAGACCACATTTGCAGTTGATCTCTGGGGTCAGGTCTCCATTGTCGGTGAAGGGGCTGGCAAGTGCATCCCTGAACTGGCCAATTGAGATGCCAAATCAATCTACTGCTCACCATATTTTTGCCCTTCGTCTCCTCATTGAAAGATCTTCAGAGTTCTTCAAAGGTTGCCACTTCCACATCAAGGCGGCTTTCAGCACAGTCAACCACACATTCCTCTGGAAAATTCTTAAGCTCGTAAGTGTGCCTCCCAAAATCAAGTTTGAGGAAATGATCACTCAGTTTGGTATGAAATTAATTGTAACAGAAATTATCGATGTAAACATTCAGTAAAATGAAAACTGAATTTTATAATGTTAGGAAGAAAAAGACAACCCATTTTGTCACATGTTGGCAAGGCAATATCATACATTTTCATCTTTGCCCATCTGTTGGCAATCGCTATTATCTCCCTATATTCTGTATTCTAATTATCCTGTCATATGTCGTCATCTATGTCACTGATGTTTATAGATGTTGTAAATCAGATAAGTATGTGTTATGAAGATTAATTTAATGAAGCTTTTATTGATAAAATTCTAATGAAACATCAATTTAACATGTTTTATATATATACTAGCAGTATAGCCCGGCTTTGCCCGGGATTAAGTTGGGATTATTAAGCTAATCAAGTTCTTTATTTCAAACCAAACTAAGTAACATGACGTCAAATTTGGGCAGAATCAGTGTTGCAACCGGAGCGCATGGGTTGAGAGTTTGATCGGCAGAGGTGATCAGGTTACATATGCCATCCCTTTGAAAACACCACCGCCATCATCTAACCCCTCTTTGCTCATGGGTTAGGAACCCTTCCAGTAAGGAAAATAGAATGACCAAAAGGGCTCCCGATTCT
>NC_068994.1:25572909-25576809 GCF_001194135.2 Octopus bimaculoides
GGTACAATACCTAGAAACGTGAAAATCAGACCACATGGGTTTGTTTACATCAATTCGGCAGAGATAGAGAGAGAGCGCGCTCTCCCTCTCTATCTCTCTCCCTCCCTTACACACATTTATCTCTCTCTCTTTCTTTCTTTCTTTCTTTCTCTCTCTCTCTCCCTGTCTCACACACACACATGCTGCTCTCTCACACTAACAAAAGAACTTCACATACACACCACACTTTCTGTCTGGCATACTCACTATAAAAAGATAGCGTCTATTTCTTTTTGGCAACATGTGTTTTGTGTGTAATTTTGCTGTGTGTGTGTGTGTGTGAGAAAGAAAGAGAGATAACTGGCATGTGTATGTAAGGGAGGGAGAGAGAGAGAGGGTATTTTTTTCTGTTTGCTTGCTGCTTAACACACAGACCTGGCAAACAAAATGTAACTCTCCTTCACCCTCCCTCTCACAAACATACAATTTCTCTCTCTCTCTACTTCATGCGCGTATGCACAGATTTGACTTCGCCATGTCAACAAACTTCAAAATTGATAAAAGTTTATCGATTTTTACAGGTATACGCAGGTACCTCTGAGAGAGAAAGTTCACTAAAATGCACATAGGGTCATTCCGAATCTTCTAAAATTGGAGCGACATGCGTGCTAATTTGTGGACATGCATAAACCACATTCACGTACACACACACAAACATCCTCTCTTTTATAGATATTGATTTGGTTTACTGCAAACATTTCTAGGAAATCTGGACAGTAACTAAGCATATGACAAGTATGTTGTTTATCCTTAGCTGAGCCCTGATTGAGCAGGTTTATAATTCAGTGTTACCTCTACATTTGTACATACATTTTTAAAGACTGAGTGTTAATATAGAGGTTTGGCTGCTATTTGAGGTGATTTGAGTGACTATATAGATATGTCATTGAGATACTACTTCTTTATATATATATGTTTATATATATATATATATGTGTGTGTGTGTGTGCGCGTGTATCCATACTATAATGGAGAAAGCTGCTTATTAGGTATGTAACAATTACTCAAAGTACTAAAAGAATGCAATATTAAAAGCTTGACCACCCGGAAATATTTTTATAAATTCATGTTCTAAGAAATTGCCTATAGTTTCGATTTCTGAAGTTCATTGATTTTTTTAAACTCCAAATTCTCGCAAATTTAAATATTTGTTGCATTCACCATGTTCAATTCTTCACGAATTTAAATATTCATTGCATTCACTGCGGAGTAGATTTTAATGTTTAGTAATAAATACTATTAATTCATTGCTGGCAACATTTTACGTTTTTATTTGCAACAGTCTCTCATTCTCGCTCACCTCTATTTTCATTAATGATAATTTAATAACAGATCTATAACTTTGATACAAGACACAATTTCAAGAATATTACCAATTTCTGGAGTTTGTTAAATGAATATTTTTGATAACATGAAAATTCTTTAATATACCTGTATAATTTTTTTTCATTTCATGTTTATACAAAATAGCTGTATAACTTTGATACGAGGTACAATTTCAAGAATATTCTTTTCTACTCTAGGTACAAGGCCTGAAATTTTGGGGGAGTTGGGCCAGTTGATTAGATTGACCCCAGTACACAAGTGGTATTTAATTTATCGACCCCGAAAGGATGAAAGGTAAAATCGACCGTGGCGGAATTTGAACTCAGAATGTAAAGACAGATGTAATACCGCTAAGCATTTCGCCTGGCGTGCTAACGTTTCTGCCAGCTCGCCACCTTACAATTTCAAGAATATTATCAGTTTCCAAGGCGGCGAGCTGGCTGAAACGTTAGCATGCTGGTTGAAATGCTTAGCAGTATTTCGTCTGTCTTTATGTTCTGAGTTCAAATTCCACCAAGGTTGACTTTGCTTTTCATCCTTTCAGGGTCAATAAATTAGGTACCAGTTGCATACTGGAGTTGATCTAATCGACTGGCCCCCTCCCCCAAAATTTCAGGCCTTGTGCCTGGAGCAGAAAAGAATATTATCAGTTGCTGTAGTTTGTTAAATGAATATTTTTGATAAGGTGAAAATTCTTTAATATACTGGTATAATTCTTTTTTTTTTAAATGAAGAAGTGATTTTGTTGGTATGGCTACTTGGAACTCTATAAGCGTTACAATAATAACTATGAGATTGCTGCTATTTCTAGCATGCTAAACAAGATAGTTTTTAATGAGCTTTCATTTATAGATAATATGCAACTGAAAAAGAAAATTTAACAGCAAAGGCACAATGGCAGAAAGACGGGCAACTGAATCAGATGAAACCAGGGCAAAGCGTCTGAAACAGATGCCTGAATATGCATGGAGACTAAGACATGATTCTGTTTCCGCTACACATGACCAACTGGTTAGAGTATCTCAAGGAAAATATTCTACTTCAAAATAATGGTATCAGATCACAAATTGTTGATGCAACACTAATGTTCAGATACAACACTAAAGCTCAGATACAGTTGATAATAAAACTCTGTACCCAATTGAGTTCATCAACAAACTTACACCATCAGGGTTTCCATCACACATTCTCAAACTGAAGAAAAAAAATGATGCATAGTGCTTCTTAGAAATTTAGATGCTACTAATGGACATTGCAATGGCACACACTACATCATTATCAGTTTACATGATCATGTTATCGAGGCTGAGGTTGCTTCTGGTCCTTATGCAGGATCAACTCTGCTAATTCCAAGAATACCACATGTATCTCAAGAAATGGAATTTCCTTTAACATTTACATGCAAACAATTTCCTGTCAAGCCAACAAGGCCCAGGAACAGAAACGTCATTCCCATGTGTTCTCACAGCACCAGACTTTTGTGTGTGTGTGAATCCATCCATCCATCCATCCATGTAAGTTCTACCAATTATTAATGATAAATGCATATAACATTGATTATGACTGATAAAATATTGAAAGCATAATTTACTAAGCAGGTGAACACTTATACAAAGAAATAATTAGACATAAAATATAAAAATTATTAGAATTGGGAATCAAATGTGGAAATATTATCGAGTGGCTAGCAGAAAACCGCCTGGAGGGCGGTCTTTCTGCTAGTATATGTATGTGTGTGTGTGTATGTATATATGTGTGTGTGTGTATATGTGTGTGTTTGTATGTGTATGCGTGTGTATGTATATATATATATATATGTGTGTGTATGTATGTATGTATATATCATCATCATCAGGCATCTGGTGTCCATGCTCGCATGGGTTGGACGGTTTGACCAGGGCTGGCAAGCTGTAAGGTTGCACCAAACTCCAGTCTGGTTTGGCATGGTTTCTATGGCTGGATGCCCTTCCTAATCAACCACTCATAGAGTGTAATGGGTGTTTTTATGTGCCATTAGCATGGGTGCCATTTGCGTGACACCATTTTCTGCTACAACTGATTTTACTTGGCTTGATGGATCTTCTTTTCAAGCATGACATAATGCCAGAGGTCTCAGTCATTACCTCTGTGAAGCCCAACACTCGAAAGGAGTTCAGCCACTTTGTCTCCGTGAAGCCAGATGCTTGAAAAGTGCTTTTCACATGCCATAGGCATGAATACTGTTTATGCGACACCAGCATCAATCCCTACTACGATTTCACTTGGCTTGACAGGTTTCTCAAGCACAGCATATTGCCAAAGGTCTTGGTCACTAGTTTCACTGCTATATAGCATAGCTGTTTGCACATAGGCATCATACAATCTGCCTTTCACTCTGAGTGAGAGGCCCTTTGTTGCCAGTAGAGGTAGGAACTCTGAACTTTACCCAGGCTAAACTTATTCTCACAGCTACACTCTTGGAGTATCCACCTCCGCTACTGACTTGGTCACCTAGATAACAGAAGCTATCTACTATCTCTAGCTTACCCCCCCCCC
>NC_068994.1:25577120-25582298 GCF_001194135.2 Octopus bimaculoides
TATATATATATATATATATATATATATATATATATATGTATGTATGTATGTATGTATACTCTTTTACTCGTTTCATTCTGTTGGTGATCTTTTGCTGAACTGGTAAGTTTCAGGGACGTAAATACACCAACTTCGGTTGTCAAGTGATGGTGGGGGGGACAAACACAGACACACAAATACATACATATATACACACATGATGGACTTCTTTCAGTTTCTGTCTACCAAATCCACTCACAAGGCTTTGCTTGGCCCGATGTTATAGTAGAAGAAACGGATCTATTTTAAAACGGGGGCCACATTTTTCATTAATGTTTTACGTAGTGTTTTTGGTACGGAAAGACTTTCAAACTTCGTATACTTATCTATTTTGTGTTATAGAACAGAAAAATATTTTTGTATTCGAATTTATTTCATGTAAAAAATTGTCTTATTTCGATAATTTCAACCAATCACTGACAAGTATTCAGTTGTTTACATTTACTCCTTTGGCTGATTAAGCGATGTAAAGCGTATTTAATCTCCATACCTTCGTTTTATTTGCTTTAACCTTAACCCTATCCCTAACCCTAGGGTTAGGGTTAATTGTTTCAGAATCGTTTGTTTATGTAGTCGGCACTTAATGTATATCGGCTGAATGGACGTCAGTGATTGGTTGAAATTACAGAAATACGACAACTTTAACATGGAATAATTTATGGATTTCTTTTTTTTTAAGAAGACTAAGAGAAAAAGATGTTTTATATGACACATTCTACCAGTGTTCCAAGTTTCAAAGTGTTTCGTTAATGAAAAATGTGGCCCCCGTTTTAAAAAAGATCCGAAGAAACTTGCCCAAGGTGCCACGCAGTGGAACTAAACCTGGAACCATATGTGCAAGTATATATATATTATATACTGAAGAATCACAAAGAGAACTGACTGAAATTCAGATAAAAACCAACGTGGAGGCAACTCCTGTTTCAATACTAGTGTTTCCAACAATAAATGTATATTGTACAATATACAATCTTTTTTTTTTTAATTGAAAGACATTTTATTAATTTTATATCCTAGTGTTAAATAATTTAATGAAGCAGGGGGAAAGAAAATTTTTACACAATGCACTATTACTGTTACACATGATTAAACACTCACTACCAATTGCTTACAGTGAACTGCTTACCAATTGCTCACAGTTCTTAATTTTATTGCAATGTTTCAGTCCACTTTTAGTCACATAAGGATGGTCGGAATCCTTCTACAACATCTTCCCTCTTTAGAATTAAACTCCATTCAGAGTTTTAATAGCTCTTAAACTTAGGGCTCAATTCCCGTGTTTTTGTTCTTTGCCATTTTCTGGTGCCGGAACGTATAGTTTCAGACTGTTTGGGTGTTGATACCTCAAACATGTACAATACTTCAATGGGGATTTCATTTCTCATGACTGGTTTTTCTGTGAATCTTTTTTTAAGTTGGTTAATATGTCTTTTATGTTTGACATTGTTTCCTTTTACCAGAATAGCATTTTCCATTATACAGTGAATTACAAGCGAATTACACAGTCCTCCCAGCTTTCTTTACCATATCTATAGGTTTTTAAAAGTCACCTAACTTGAAAAATTTTGAACTTTGCTTTTTTTTCTATTGTCACTCAGTATCAAAAACGGATCTGACCTTTCTAGCAAACATCAATTCTAGTGGTTGAGGGAACCTGTGGAAGAGGTGGACCAAGGAAGACCTGGGATGAGGTGGTGAAGCACGACCTTTGAACATGAGGCTGCACCAAGGCAATGACTAGTGACCGAGACCTTTGGAAATATGCTGTGCTTGAGAAGACCCGACAAGCCAAGTGAGACCATAACCTGTGGCCGATGCCAGTGGTATTACCAGCCCACTTATGCATGCCTTTCCTTCATTGGACACTAAACTCTGCTTGCGAAGACCTGTTGAGGCAAGTGAAATCGAAATCAAATTCGATGTCAGCACCGCATGACTGGCATCCGTGCCAGTGGAGTGCTAAGTGCACCATCCGAGCATGATTGTTACCAGGGCCAGTGACTGGCTCCTGTGCCGGTGGCACGTAAAAAGCACCATTCAAGCATGATCGTTACCAGCGTCGCCTTACTGGCACTTGTGCCGGTGGCATGTGAAAAACAACATTTGAGCGAGGTTGTTGCCAGTGCCTCTGGACTGGTTTCTGTGCAGGTGGCACGTAAAAAACACCATTTGAGCGTGACCGTTGCCAGTACCGCCTGACTGGCCCTTGTGCCGGTGGCACGTAAAAGCACCCACTACACTCTTTGAGTGGTTGGCATTAGGAAGGGCATCCAGCTGTAGAAACTCTGCCAGATCAGATTGGAGCTGGTGCAGCCACTGGCTTGCCAATAAACTGTCCAACTCCTGCCAGCATGGAAAGCGAGCGTTAAACGATGATGATGATACCCCAGAGTTGCAACCTATTAGCAGTATGGGTAGGGATTACTTTCTTTGACCCTTATATAGATAATAACAGATGATGATTTTTAAAGCAAATGGTAACTTGTAATTTATACAGTTCTTTATGTGTGTTAATTGTTAGGTGTTTAGAGCATTCATTGTCGACTCTAATTTGTAGGTACGCATCAGAGAGGACAATTTAGAAAATATCTTGCCACTGTTTAATTTCACAAATATGTTCTCTGGAGTAAGTAGCGGATAGTGGAACGTTTTAAGACATTCGTTTAACCCAGTGCAAAAATCAGCACACACTCTGGTTTTATTATTCTTTTTCTTAGTGTACACAGTTGGTGATGCTCATTGACTATATTCCACTTTTTGGATAACTCCAATTTTCTCTAGTTTCTCTAACTGGTTTCCAAGTTTATTTTAATCTAGGTCTTCTGATTTTTTTTCCATGTATCTGTGTTGAGTATTGATATATCACTGCCCATATCCAATTGTAACTTTACATTTGTGCTATTAATGTTTACATACACAAATTTCCTTTGAGGCTCATTCATATTTCTTGTCACTGATAACCTGTTTGTGTAATTTTTTCTGTTGAACCGTTTCTTAGGTTCTGTGTGATTCTTTATGACCTATCTTACCACACTTGAAGCATTTTATATTTTTAAATGGACAGTTACTTTTAAAATGTAGAAGACCATATCCATAACATGGATTTGGTCTTGACATTTTTTTCTCTTTTCTGTTACCAGTTGACATGCATGAATATGAGCAAACTTTTTCAATTTTATCTGCATCATGTCTTAGATTTATAATGCTCTGGCATTCTTCTACTACTGTCTGTAAAGTTAACTTATGGTCCTGTTCTAATTTTCTCAGTATCTGGAACATATATCTACATCTTTGCTTGTAAGCGCTTGAAACAAAATTAGACATTTTACTCTTTTATTTGTTTTTCATTTGACTACGGCCATGCTGAATCACTGCCTTTAGTCGAACAAATCGACCCCAGGACTTATTCTTTGTAAGCCTAGTACTTAGTCTGTCGATTTCTTTTGCCAAACTTCTAAGTTATGGGGATGTAAACAAACCAACATTGGTTGTCAAGCGATGGTGGTGTGATAAACACAGACACACAAACATACATATATATACATATGACAGGCTTTTTTCACTTTCCGTCTTCCAAATCCACTCACAAAGCTTTGATTGGCCTTCAGCTACAGTAGAAGACACTTGGCCAAGGTGCCACGCAGTGGGACTGAACCAAGAACATGTGGTTGGTAAGCAAGCTACTTACCACACTGCCACTCTTGCACCTATGTCCGGGGTTAATTAATTTAATTTGAATTTTCCACACTGTCTGTTAACAACTCTGGCATAAGTGATGAAATCTTCATCCTTTTTGTCCAAATTTAAACATTGCCAGCAAGTATTGAACAGGGAACTTCTTTCACTGAAAAATTTTCAATAAAAAATTGTTTCATCAAAGCAAGTTTCACCAGGTTTCTTCGGCAGAATATAATTACTGTATTTTTTGTGTTTAGCAGGGGATAACTTTCTTAAAAGTAGTCTTACTAGGAGGGGTGTCTGAAAAGTCTTGAGCCTCAAAAAAACAAAACATGGTACAAGACTTCTGATGATTTATTTTTCAACATAGTCCCCCTCGATGGCTGAACACTTTCTCCAGTGGTGCTGAAGTGCCATTATCCCGGCGTAGAAGAACTCTTTTGTTTGGGACTCCAAGAAACTTCCTACAGCATCTATGACGTCATTGTCACTGGCAAAATGGTGACCAGCCAGGGCTTTTTTCATTTTTGGAAATAGATGAAAGTCAGAGGGGGCTAAGTTTGGCGAATAAGGCGGATGGGGAACAAGTTCGTATCCACAATCATGAATTGTTGCCATGGCAACCACTGAGGTGTGGGCTGGAGCATTGTCTTGATGAAAAAGGACTCCTCTGGAGAGCATTCCCAGCCTTTTTTCTTTGATTGCTTCTCAGAGGCGTTTCAGTAGCTGAGAATAATACAGCCCTGTCACGGTGTGACCCTTTTCAAGGTAATCGATCAGCAAGACACCTTGAGAATCCCCAAAAAACGGACGCCATGACCTTGCCAGCTGAAGGAATGACCCTGGCCTTCTTTGGAGTAGGGGAAGATGTGTGCTTCCACTGCTTTGATTGTTCTTTGGTTTCAGGCTGGTAGTGATGGACCCAAATTTTGTCCATAGTAATGAAACAAGCAAGAAAATTCTCTTCATCGGCTTCAAACAGTTCCAGATTGCTCGTACACAAAGTGCACCCGGTGTGTTTCTGTTCAGGAGTCAAAAGGCAAGGGACCCACCTTGCAGAAACCTTGAGAACCCAAGTTCATTTGTCACAATGTTGTCTGCTCTTTCAGTTGAGATTCCCAGTCTCTCGGCTATCTGACGACATGATATTTGGTGATCTTGCATTATCATACCAAGAGCAAGGTCAAGGTTGTCCTTGGTGATTGCAGTTGGAGGTCTCCCTGGTCTTGGATCATCTTCCACACTCTCCCTGCCATGCTTGAATTCATTTACCCAGCGTTTGACTGTTGCATATCAAGGAGCATTGTCTGTTAAGGTTCTCACCATATCTTCATGGATTTCTGATGGAGTCATGCCTTTCAAATGAAGGTACTTTATGACAGCACGATACTCAGTTTTCTCCATTTTCCTTGTAAATTCGAAGCTTGTTTATTCAAAAATCTGCAACAAAAACAATTAAAA
>NC_068994.1:25583079-25588245 GCF_001194135.2 Octopus bimaculoides
AATGTGACTGTCAGTGGACTGAATTAATCTTATAAATAGATAGACCAGTAGACAAAGTTGAACTGTGAGAGTGTTAGTCTTGTCATTGATTCTATGTTGGAGTATTGGATTGTCATTGTATGAACAGTTATATGAAGATAACCAACTCTTGTTACATTGCTTCTTGTTATATGGTTATATTTGGTACTGTGATATATTGTTACATACATGCACATCATATATCGTCACTGATGATATAACAGTTGGCGATGAGAAGTGTTTGAGACTTACTCGAATTATTGTGAATTGTATATTTTTTATGAGAAGAAGAAATTTGTTTTGTTTATCATAGAAAAATTACTGTCAACCATAATAGAGTTGCTAAAACAGCAACATGAGATTTTACAGGTTCTCCTCAAGGAAACAAAAAATGTTACAAATGTATTTACACCAGATCTGTTGGCAAGCTCCATCAATGAATTTAGATATAATCTGGATGAAGGTGTTACATTTGCTGCTTATTATAATCGATCTGAGGAAATATTCAAGAAAGAAAGGTTCAGACTGGAAAGAAGTTCAGAAGACTAGACTTTTGCTAAGAAAATTAGCACCAGTAGAACATGAAAAGTATATCAATTATATACTACCCCAAAAACCTGGAGAATTACTATTTGAATACACAATGAGCACACTATCATGCATTTTTAGTGAAAAAAATCTTTGTTCAACACAAGAGGGTCCTGTTTAAATTTGACAAAAAACATAGAGGATGACTTCATAACATATGCCGGAATAGTAAACCGTGAGTGTGAAAAGTTCAAACTAAAGGAACTGACAATGGATATGTTTATGTGCCTGATATTTGTTCAAGGATTAACTGCACAACAGGATTTGGAAATTTGCACAAGAATATTGACTAAGCTAGAACAGAACCAGGATATTACTCTTCAACAGATATCAGAAGACTATCATTATCATCATCATCTAGTGTTTTAAATCCGGGTTTTATCTCTGTTAATGGGTGTGGCCAGATCTACCTCAATGCTTATAGCAACCAAGGTAGGCAGGTGCAGCCCACCCCAACCTTTGGGCTGGCTGGTGCCCATTCTTTGCTATCATGTGGCTTTTTTGGAGCTGGATTTTCTACGGGGAGCATGCCCTTGCTTATCCCCAACCTCAGTTTCTAGACATGAGTGGTCCCGAAACCAAGGCCTCTACCATGATTTTTAATGGATAATAAATCTTAAACATGACAATGAGAGAATACTGGAACATGATATATCAAACATAGAGGCTATAAGGCCAAAGAAAAACATTAGAAAGTGCAAAGTGGATTGATGCACAAGATGCAGTCAAATACATGATTGATATGACTCTCTGTTCAAAAAACTTAAACACTTCAGGTGTGGTTTTCGAGGTCACAGAAGTTCTCATTGTCTCACAAAAAATAAGGAAAGCATCCAAATATGATGCATTCAGGAAACATAATAAAAATGTATACAGTGTATCTGAAAATGATAAGGATAATAATATACATAGAAAGTTTGTAAACATAAAAATAAATGGAACAAACGTCAGATTACAGTTCGATACTGGGAGTGATATAACTATATTAAATGACAAAACATGGAGTACGTTAGGTAAACCGGTACTAAGTAAAACTATAAAAGCTGCGAGAGGTGTTTCGAGAAGAAAATTATCGTTTAGAGGTGAATTCAGTTGCAGTGTGACTTTCTGACGAAAAATGATAAAAGCAAAGGCTTATGTGCTAAATAATACCAATAATCTATTTGGAATGGATTGGATGGAGGAATTTGATCTTTGGGCTCTACCCATTAATCACTATTAAATGTAATAGGTACAGGCACAAGTTCTAGCACTGACTTGAACAAATTGCACAAAGAACTAAAGAAAGTATTCTCAGATGTGTTTTCAGACGAAATTTGAGATAAAAGAGAATGCAATACCAATTTTTAAATCAAAAAGTGTTATATGCACATTTTCTAGTCTCTTTAATGTGTTATGTGCACATTTAGAGAGACTACAAAAAATTGGAGTTATCCAAGAAGTGGAATATAGTTCATGGGCATCACCAATTGTATGTTAAGAAAAAGAATAATAAAATCAGTGTGTGTGCTGATTTTTCCACTTGGTTAAATGAATGTCTTAAAACTGTACCCTACTTAGTCTGGAGGATATATTTGCAAAATTAAACAGTGGCAAGATATTTTCTAAATTGGATCTCTGATGCATATCTACAAATTAAAGTAGATGATGAATGCTCTAAATACCTAACAATTAATACACATAAAGGTCTATGAATACAATAGGTTACCATTTGGCTTAAAAGTTGCACTGGTGCTCTTCCAACAGATTATGGATGCAATATTAGTGGATTGTGAATTTGCAATTGCATATCTCGACATATTGATTAAGAGTGAATTAAGAAGTCTTCTTGTACAACATGTGAAAAAGGTATTTAAAAAACTAAGTGAATATGGATTCAAGCTGAGAGCAGATAAGTGTGATTTCTTTTTGCCTAAAATTAGATGTTTGGGGCAAATCATAGATAAGAAAGGGTTGGCGTCCAAATCCTACCAGGGCATCAGCAATTAAAAATATGCCCCCGCCAAAGAATGTGGCAACATTACAAGCATTTTTGGGTTTGGTGACTTATTACCGAAGTTACATCTGTATTATTCATAACTTGCATGTGCCATTAAATTACCTGCTAAAGAAGGGAATGAAATAGAATTGGACGCAAAAAGATATACTAACTTCCAAGCTTTCTTTAGCACATTATGATCCGAAAAAAGAAATTGTAGTAGCTTCAGATGCCAGTGAATATGGTACCAGAGCAGTAATTTTGCATAAGTATGAAGGTGGTAATACAAAACCTGTAGCACATGCATCACATACACTGTTGCCTGCTGAGAGGAATTACAGTAAAATTGAGAAAGAAGCTTTAGTAATTATTTATACTGTAAAAAGTTTTATAAATTCATCCATAGCTGAAGGTTTTGTCTGCAAACCAATCATTGTCCCTTATTGAAGATATTTGGCTCTAAGAAGGGCATCCTAGCACATACTGCCAATAGAATGCAGAGGTGGGGAACCATTTTGTTGAACTACAATTTCAAAATGGAATACCGCCCCTCAAAAAAGTTAAGCCATGCAGATGGGTTATCTAGGTTAATACTTAAAAATATTGAAATGTTCAAAGAAAGTATAATTGCATCATTAAGAGCTGAAACAGAGATAAAAAGCATTTTACTATATTTTTAAGTAAAACACACCCCTTAGTGATTCGACATAAGAGAACGATAGAATAAGTACTAGACTTACAAAAAATAAGTCCTGGGGTGGATTTACTCGACTAAAGGTGGTGCTCCAGCATGGCCACAATCAAATGGCTGAAATAAGTAAAAGAGTAAATATTTTTGTTCACTTTGTAACAGTGAAATGTATTTCATCCTGTTCTCAGATAATCCTCTTATAAACCTGTTTATAGAATGCGTTTATTGTTGCAAACATTGACAGAAACATAACTTTAGTTCCTATAAGTGATTTCTACCATTCTATAAAATTTGACCTTTGTCTTCTTACTTTTCACTTCCACTAAATATATCTACTTCCATGCCTTTAAAATTTATTCCTAATCACCTATTGCTCTATATCTCTTCACTATTAGTTTTCTGCTAATTTCTTTCTTTCTCCTCCTTCTCTTTCTATAAACTACCTTTGACGTTATATCTACTAACGGTTTTTAAAAAAAAAACTTGCTAGCCTTCTCTTCATCATATACACAGTCATCACATTCTGTTAAAATATCTTATTGATATGTTTGGTTTCTTTCTTTCCCTATGAGAAGATTGCATTGTTTTACACCATTTTATTCCTTCTGAAATAATACCAATGTTTTCTTCGAAACATGTCGGAAGAAAAAAGATTTGAATAACACCTGCGTTTAACTCCATTTATTTATTTATCTACTAGCAGTATAACCTGATGTTGTCCGGGTGTGACTTATTACGCCATCTACGATAAGTCTTGCTAGGTGAAAATCAACTAAAAAAGAAAGCGTTACAATGAAAAAACCTTTATGATGTAAATATGTTCATAATTCAAAAGACGATGAAATTAATAGGGAAAGTCTGAAGGCTGTTTTGCGTAACATTATTAAGTGTACGTAAATTTCATCCGTCTAATTGGCTATACACATGCTTGTGCAAAACACTATTTGCTCTGCCCTGATTATACATAGTAGGGTAATCCCTTTTAGCAGGAGCTAGGACGGCAATTTCTGATGAAGCAATTGCTGGTGATCTGTTGCTACACAGTTCTGCCAGAATTCTATCAGATTGGGCAGTGGATGTTGATGCACCATTTTGCATTATGTTCAAAGTAGCTTCTGGAATGTGGTGAATTGCTGCAGTCTGTTGCTGTCTTTTTAAACCGGTTGCTTTCTTTCCCTGGCAAGCTCTCTTCTTTGGAGATATAATCTTTGTATATATTAAACGGAACAACAAAAGTTATAATAGATGGCAGGGTCAGTAGTTTTCACATTTCTGTAATTTTTCAGATTAACACCCGCACGGTTACCCAACCCTAACCCTAAAACCCTAATCCTAACCCTAACACTAACACCAACCCTAAACTCCAACCCTAAACCCTAACCCTGACCCTAAAACTGTAACACTAATCCTAACCGTAACCGTAACCCTAAAACCCTAACCCTGACCCTAAAACCCTAACCCCCTAGTGAAAATCGTGGTATATTTACAAAACATTGACGAACATGAGTTATATTTTAGTGAATGATTGTGTGTACTTATGCGTTTATGTGTTTGAGAGAGGGGGAGAAAGGAATAGAGAACAGGAGCAATGAAGAGAGAGGAAGGGAGAACGGAAGACAGTTATAAAATAGCAATGCGTGTTTATATTGAAAGACACAGAAAGTAAATCTTATATCTATAATGTTGATGTGTGTATGTGTTTATGTATATGTTGTTGTCACAGATCACGTATGTGTGATTGTGTGTGTTTTTACGTATCTATGTTATGAAAAATAGGTAAAAAATACTAAGAGGAAAGTTTAATCTATGACTTTGTATGTATCACTTTCTCTCTCTCTCTCTCCCTCTTTTACTCTCTATATTATATGTTGAGTGCGTGATCGATGTGTAA
>NC_068994.1:25588255-25598002 GCF_001194135.2 Octopus bimaculoides
GTGTAAGAATGCCGGTACAGGTAGAAGGGAAGAAATATAAAAGTTGCTAGAAACAACAGCCAATTCTCCCTTAAATCACACAAAGTAAACGGAATTTAAAAATCTAATTACTGCACTGGAAAGTTCACATCGAAAAAATTCCATTGATGTAAAAATTTTTACGCAAAAGTGGAAAATGTGGATTTCTATAAACTTTTAAAAAGGCTTCACACAGACACACATCTTCAGCTTTATATATAAGATATTATATAAAAACATTTCACCTAAACCTGGAGTTTCTACCTCTATAAGTAGGCTGTTACATCCTTAGTACTTGGGTGAATTTTTGCTACACTAATAACTATTTATTTATTTTTTCTGTGTTATTTGTAAACATTGAAACACACATACACACATGTATACACACACCATACATACATATTCACACACATACACATATATACATATGTAGACCCATATACATATACACATACACACAGATATACACATACATAACCATACACAGCTATACATCCACACAGCTACCCATATGTACCTACATACATACATACATATGTATTTATTGTTAATTTCTGTGATAACTACATTGATATACTACATTTTTCAATTTACATAAATTTTTAACTATACAGCTCTCTATATTTTTACAATCACCTGTTTTATAAGAATAATCATTTGAGGAAGAGGCTTTACATGTAACTGGTTTCTGATCGTTCTTAATAATATGTTTATTAATTACTACTACTATCTTCTACATTGACCCTGGAATTAGGGGAGTTATTAACACATTCTCTATTTGAATAAAATAAATCTAATTTTTTATTATTTATAGAAGCCATAATAGTAGCTAAGTTAGTTTATCCTATCTTTATTTCTTTATTGTTAATAATTTCATAATATTTATTATTTATTTTGAAAAGCTTATTAATTAGCCTATAAATACATTTCACCAAATTAGTATTTATTTGATGGCATATGGAACTATAAGCCATATAAAATTAAAAATAATATCTACTAGCAAATATACCTAGTACCCTCTATGCACCTTATGCTGTACATTTCTAGTTCTACAGTTAATACCAGGGTTAATCTTACATACCATGCAGTTTTCATTAGTGCATGTGGTATTGTCGAAGGAGTATGTACATAACTGCGATCTGATGGAGTTCCCTGACTTTTCAACCATCTTAATGTTGATTTTGTTCTTCACAAACGTCACTTCTTTATATTTGTCAGCCCTGTACCATGTGTTTACTTTGTTTGCTTTATCACAAACTCTCTGTATACTATTCTAGTCTAGAGTGGGTACCGCTGGCTTCATTACATATAATGCTATCTAACTTCTTCCTAGCTCCCTGTATACACAAATCCTATCTTTCTGGTCATATCCAGAAATTGCATGCAGTACATGAAGTTCTGTACATGTTTCCTTGTTTCAAAGGGCTCACATAGGTGGGGGACATGTTATCCATTATTCTAACTAAGTCTGTTATCGTTATGTTAATTTTCGTATTGTGACAAAGCTGAGTTCTTGTGAACAATATATATTGTTGGAAACACTAGTAATAAAATTAGACCAATAACAGAGTTGCCTCCCTTGGGTTTTATCTGAATTCTGGTCAGCTCTTGTGATTCTTCAGTCTATAATCATCATCATCGTTTAATGTCCACCTTCCATGCTGGCATGGGTGGGACAGTTTGGCAGGAACTGGACAGTCAGAAGCCTGCACCAGACTTTGGTGACTGTTTTGGCAGGAGTTTTACAGATGGATGCCTTTCCTAACACCAATAATATACGTAATATAATACATCGTTCATTCTATATTTGATGTGATTATATACATATATGGTATATGTTATCTCTATATTACTAAGTCGTAGTATCTGAATGACATCTCTCTTTCATATATATATATGTATATATCCAATTGTGGCAAAAGTTTGGTACATTTAAAAAATAAATTAAAATTGTTATTCCCAAATACAATTTAATTCAGATATATACAACGTAGAGATATACTTACCTAATAACTGATTCAATGGTTGAATATCTAGAAGAAAAAATAGGTAAAATCAAAAATATAGTTTTAGACCAAATTGCTCACTTTTAATAAATAGAAGAATACATCATGTATATGAAAATATGTTCCAAACTTTTGGTCACAACTATATGAAGGTAGTTAATTATGGAAACACCACTCGTGTTATACAGCACACACCTAAAATTAACACAGTATACGTTACAAACAAGATAAGCATGTGATTTTAACTTTTACAATTAAAATATATGCTATCACCTCTTACCATGCACCTGTTGGCAGGAGAACACAGCTGAGAAAAGGTATTCACAGTAATTCTGGATCTGCTTGGTTTTTGGCCCTTGGAGTCTTCTTGCTTTTACATTTGTTTTTATTTCCCATACCATCTTGGGTCAGATGAATATATTATTAGTATAGCTGGATAACTTCTTTTTGCTAACCCTTACCTATTTTTCATTAAAGAGCTATCTTGTTCCATATCTTTGAAGGTGTGAAGCCAGTGAACAACCTGTTGGCAGAGGAAATGACAACATCACTCTTTGGTGCTTAGCAATATTTGGGAGATGCACAAATGTAAACACACAAATGCACATATACAAACGTGTGTGTGTGTGTGTGTAATCATCATCATCATCATCATTTAATGTCTGTTTTCCATGTTGGCAGAGGTTGAATGGTTTGCTCAGAGTTGACAAGCTGGAGAGCTACTTCTGGTTCCAGTCTGATTTGACTTGGTTTCTATGGCTGCATGCACTTCCTAACACCAACGACTTTACAGAGTGTGCCAGGTGCTTCTTATGTGGCCTGGTATGGGTACTTTTTATGTAGGTTGGCAGGTGCTTTTCATGTGGGCCCAGTACTCACCGGCTTCTGTCAAATTATCCAACCTGTACCACCAAGGAAAAAGTGTACGAGGGCACTTTCAAGGCAAGTCCCCACCCTCCTTTGGGGGTAGGAGTTTAACAACTCTGCTATGGTGGATGGGTCTTCTTACAAAAACAAGGTACCACATATCTTGGTCCTTTGTCATCCTCTTTGTACGGCTCAGTGTCCTGAGAATAGCCTTCAGTACATCTTATGACTTTCTGGGTCTCCCTCTTCCACTAGTTTCATTCACTGTAAGTGATTGGCACTTCTTTATGCAGCTGTCTGCATCCATCACAGGGCCAAGCCAAACCAGATCAGCAAATCTCAATGCAAATAACAGTGTATAAATGTTGGGTTAAAAACCCTTTGGATAGAAAAAGTCAAAGGTTGCTCATGGATTCGAACCCACATGATTCACCATTCCTAAAAACAATTATTTCAGGTTCTCAAAGTTTCTAAATTCTTATGACATCAACAACTCCTCTCATTCCTCAGTTGTTGGGTCATTTTGTCTTGCAAATTACTTAGTGTTCTTGCTGGTACTGGTGCTATGTAATGTGGTTGGTGTTAGGAATGGCATCCAGCTGTAAAAACCTTGCCAAAGTAGACAGTAGAGCTTTGCTTAGTCCTCTGACTCACCGGCTTCTGTCAAATTGTCCAACCTGTACCAACAAGGAAAAAGGATGTTAAATTATGATACATATATATGCATATACACATACATGCATACAAGAATAAATGCATATATACATACACATACAAACATGACATGCATACACATCACCTATACGTCACTTGTGGAAATACTCCACATTTGTTTGGCATTTAAAATTCTGACTTGTTTATTTCAGTTTAACCTTTTTGATACCTACCCACCTGAGACTGCCTCTAGTTCTGTGATATGAGGATGAGCTGAAAAGTTCATAGGTTCACTATGACGGAGTGATGCTAGAACTGTGAAATCTTGCATGCATTAATTTTAACTTTTATTAATAACTGCATTGTTTCATTTCCGGGTAAACTGATATTTGACTGTTCAGAGAAGACTTGAAAAGTAACTAGTAGTGACTTCTCTTGAAAATGGACAACATTTGGCATTGTGGTGTTATCAGGTACCTGTTATCAGGTACCTGTTATCAGGTACCTGTTATCAGGTACCTGTTATCAGGTACCTGTGGAAAGTTCAGCTTCCAAGGGTATTCATGCTGACATGGTTGCTACATTATGGGATGACACTCCAGCTTTATCAGCAGTGCAAAAGTAGGCTGCTGACGTCCTGGACGTCCTGCAGCTGCCACCACTGAGGAAAGCATTGATCATATTTTTCCACATGATGATGGTTGACAGGTGATTGACTATAAATCAAATAGCCAATGCTATTAGCATATTCTGTGAGAGAGTATTCTGCACAGTGAATTTGGTATGATAGTTTCTGTTCGGTGGGTGTCACATTTGATACCTGATCAAAAGCACACCAGACTGATCACATCACGAGAAAATCTAATATTGTTTGAGGCAGATCCAGCTGGTTTCCTCAAACATTTCCTAACCCAGGGTGAGTGTTAGTGTCATCACTTTGAGCCAGAGACAGAGAGACAATCTATGCAGCAGAAACATCCCTCCTCACCTGCTCCAAAGAAGGCTAAGCTCATTAGGCCCCACCTGACTAGCATGTCTTTCCCAACATATAAAAAGCACTTGCTTGGGAACCAGTATTGTAGTGATGATGATGTCATATCTGCTGTTGATGACTTTTTTGACCAACAAGATGAAAACCTCTTCACCAATGGAACCCAACATTGCAAAAGCTTATGAAGTGTGTGGACTTCAAGGGGAGACTATGTTGAAAAATACACCTAATTTGGTTAGCCAGTGACCTTTCAATTAACCCTCATACATGTGACCTATTTTGAAGTGATTTAATTTATAATCTAATGTCAAAATTCCATATTAATTTATGTTCCAAATATTTTGAAAATGAATTGAAACAAAGTCAAATGTATTTCAACAGAAATATGGCAACAAAAGTGTTAAAGTACACAACTCCTAAAATTTAGCATCAAGTTCCGTTTTCATCTATTGTCGTATAAAGTATTGATCTTTGAACATATACTTGTTCATTGTTTTTGAAAAAAGCACTCAAGCTTTCAACAGTTAAAATTAGAAACTTAATATACTGTTTTGTATTGAAATTATTGAGTATATCAAACATGGTGTACTGAGTCAGCTCCATTATGGTCAGTTATATAAAGTATCAGAATCTAGAATCATTGATTAAAATTTGCAGCTCATAACAGTCCAGTTTGTATTATCTCCTTATTAATGTTAAGTTCCTTTAGCTAAACCTAAATGCTAAGGGTAAGTTAATTATTATTGTTATTATTTCAGGTCATTTGGAGTATTATCAACAATACGTTCTGCTCTTTCAAGACAAAGTAAGTTTTTGATATGTATTTCTTTGTAAATCATTGTTGATATGTTAATGGACTACGGAGTGGGCAGATGGTAGAGTTGACAATGAGGTGGGCTATGTAGTTGAGTTAGTTGACTATTTAGTAGAATTAACAATGTAATGGTGGTGGGTATAATTTGGTAGTAGTTGTACTGGCATTGTGTTCATAATAGTAGTTGTTAAGCCCAAAGTTGCCTTGATTTAGCAGACTTGTATAATGAAAGACTTCCCAACTGTGACCATCCCATTTTATATTTAGGCATAGTCTATCTATAACTACATTTATCTAATAT
Source organism: Octopus bimaculoides (assembly GCF_001194135.2). Classification (NCBI taxonomy): domain Eukaryota; kingdom Metazoa; phylum Mollusca; class Cephalopoda; order Octopoda; family Octopodidae; genus Octopus; species Octopus bimaculoides. The sequence continues at coordinate 25,593,907 of NC_068994.1, forward strand.
GTTTTTCATCCTAATTTGTGACCAGACCAATTACTGTTTCACTAGATTTCTGATGGTGAGAGTGACAAGGGATCAGTGTTTAGCAAATATCTCAAAGGACTTCAAGAATTTCTTTTCCTCATTAGTTTACATAGGTCTACACATGCATGGATATACACTGACAAAGTTTCATACAGTTTCCTTTCACTAAATTCTGTTGAGCTAGAATGCACACTGGGATTGAATCTGGTACCATGTGGTTATGAACTTCTTAAACACACTGTCAAGCTTGCATTGGTAATGTATCCTTTCATATTTTAAGATGTTAGGGTATAATTTGAAGGAAATTTGGCTGCAGTTTTTAGCAGTACAAAGCAATAAGATCACCTAAATAGTGATGGCAGTAGTGTTCTTTAGTTCAAAATCAACCCTAATTGAGAATTATGATGAAAGACATTTCAGGTGTGATCATCTTAGTTTATGGAGGATGTATCCTCCTTGTAAGTCAGTAGTGTGTGATGAGGTGTATTTGTCCACTATTTCTAGCATGTACAGGTTCTCTCATTGATTTATATTGAATAGAGGGTGAGTAGCCAAGATCACTAAATTTAATTGTCAGCAACTGTAGAACTATATAATTACAACTGCAAGTAACATTTCTTCAGGTCCTGATACTGACTCTGGTTCAGTAATTTAGAGTTTAACACACAAATAGCTTTACTGTCCAAACTGTAATATTTTGACCAGTGTTCTGAAGATCTTCATAACTTTTGCTATCAAAATACTCTTCCTAATCAGGTAAAAATTCAGAAACATCTATATCTGATTCATCCAAAGACTTCAAGTATAAATCATTTCTTAGAATACGTACTTACTGAAGTTATATCAGGGTCATTCCATGTCAAATCACCCAGCGGGTACTAGGTCACCCACTCAGATTCCCCTAAAAATATTCATACTATATGATGGAAAAATGTCAAGTATTAGGTCAATATCTTTGATAGTTTTGAAATTGTAAGCCTTTAAAATATTAATTAACTATACATTTTTTCGTAATGAGCCTCTTGGACCAACTTGAGACAGCCATTTCTACTCTAATTTAGGTAAACACAACTTTGAAATCATGTGTATGGGGTTATCTTTTTCTGTAGAGTTCAAATATCTTATCAAATCAAGTGTATCTTGTATAGTTTTCCATCTACAGGTCTCTGAAAATAGCCAAGAATTAAACGTACAGTAAATGTATGCTTCTTTTAGGTATTTTTATCTCATTAGGTACACTAGATAAAGCAACCACAATTGTTTTCTTGTTACTTAGCATATAGTAGACCATTTCTGAGCAGTAACCATGTTAGTTACTATTATGGGAGTGTCAGAATAATTTTTTGAAATATGTACGGTTTCAAAATTTCTAAAAAGATGCCCATTTTAATGCCCTTAGTTGACCATGTGGGCAGCTCACTATCATTTTCAAATGTTTACCATGCATTCTTATACTTCTGATGGTGATGTGACAGAAATTTGGTTTTGTTGCTGAGCTTTTTTCAGAGTTGTAAATTTTTAGAAATTCAGTTGTCAGCGTTTGTACAGGATCAACTTATTCATATAGCATTGGTTATAAAACAGCATATTATCCATCAGTGATTTATTCAATATAGTATAAATAAACATCTTTTAAATTAATGGGTATTTATTCATTCAACGAATGGCAAACTATACTACATGTATATCCACAACCACATTTTACATGATAATCTACAGAGCCACACATAAGACACAAATTCTAAACAGCTAGAATTCACAAAAATTTCAACATAAATTTATTTTACTCAGTGATAGAATACTATATTGGCCTTCATTGAATTATTCATTACAGTACCTAGTGATTCATTGATGACAGACAAGGCATATCCTTGTGCACTTTTTACATATAGCTGCCGACAAGTAACTAATACACTTTATAGAGTCACACTGGAATTAGTACATAGTACCAAAGTGACAAGGCAGCGTGCCACAAAATGATTTAAATACAACCAAAGTAAATATTAAATGCTTTCAGTGCCCAACTCAATAACTTGTGTTAAATAATTATAAAACATACTTAGGTCAAACACAAATGTGAATCATATTAATTCTGCACAAATTCTGGGAATAGGGTAAGAATTTTGTTCAGGTCACTTGAACTAATTGTGTAGGTGCGAGCACTTCTACCTTGAACGATTGGTACACTGATTACACACATGACATGTTGTAAAGGAACCCAACATTCATCCTTACAGGATGCTGCTGGCCAAGAAAGTACATTGTTTTTTTTATCCTTTTATAAAGGAAACTAGAATATCAGAATGTTCAAATGAGCAGTCAATAATGTTTCCCACATACCAGTTGGAATCGTATATGTAGGCTACATACTTACCTGGTTGATACTCATCCCCGTTTACATTAGCCTGTTCCTCCATATCATCCCCTACATTCACAACAGTGTGCATATCATCTAGGGATACCCTTCTCATCTGAAGTCTATTTCCTGGACATAGAATGAAACTGTGATGTGACCTAACTCCAGCTATTGTTATGCAAGCATCAAACTGTTCAGCCAATTTGAATTTGGCAGCATTTTCTTATACTTGATCTTTTGAAACAAAGAAAAATTCAATCCCATAAATGTTATCTCTTGCCCAACTGTACATATCATGTGGTGGTAAAATTTAGTCATTAACAGTAGCCTGAAGGCTTGTTTTGGCTACTAGTCTTTTAACAGTGCCCCCCCCCCCCCTCACACGGACACTTTCTGTGGCTAATAGCAAAGAAAGGCCATTCATCAAACAGACCAATGGTCGTCATAATGGCAGCAGAGGTTAGCAAAATTTTTGAAATCTTTCTATTGGCTGAAGTATATAACTTTGGTCAGATCCTCAAACTTTGATTTTATAGCAGTCAGTACTTGAGAAGTAAAAGCATGAATTGCCACAGTGTCATTGTTGAGGCAATTAGATATGACACACATTTACTCATTTGAAATCAGAGGCTGAGGAGTCTTCAACATAAAATACAAAGGGTGCACTGTAGCTTGGGATGTTAAACAATGATGATGTGAGTCCTAAGGAAAATATCATTAATTTAAAAAAAAAAAAAATTTTGCAGCATAAGATATGAACATTGAGAGATTAATAACAGTTTGTCTGTCGTAGTAAAAATTGTTTGCCAACATAACATGGCAGTCCTGGTTTAGGGACTAATGTTGCTGTAAACCAGGTCTGCCATGTTATGTTGGCAAACAATCTTTACTATAAAGTACTGTTGCTGAATATCTCACGTTGTGAGATTAAAAAATAGTAAGTTCAACTGTTGTTATGAACTTAGAATTTGCATGGTGTACCCATGTCCCAATAATTCGCCATATAATTAAAAGATGACAAAACGTCACTAGGGCCTACTACCACCATCTTCACCATCTTCATTTAGTACTTCATAGTACATAAAAGTTATTTTGACAAGAGCATAACAAAATCATGCCTGTGATAAACTTATTAAAAGACTATAATTCTGACAAACAGACAGTACTGTATCTATCTTCCTCAGGTGATGAAGTAACACTATCTTAGGTAAATATTAATATCTTTCAAATTCTCTCATGTATGTTTTGCAAATAAATAATTATACTATTATAATACTATTAAAGTATTATTATAGTATTATACTATTCAAATACTATTTAACATACTATTATACTTACGAGATATCTTTTTGTGAATGATTTTTGGATCTGCACAAAAACATTGCAGGCTTCCATAATTTTCTCATGATGAGAGCAAACATTGTCATCTTCATCATCATCATCATCATCATCGTTTAACGTCCGCTTTCCATGCTAGCATGGGTTGGACGATTTGACTGAGGACTGGTGAAACCGGATGGCAACACCAGGCTCCAGTCTGATTTGGCAGAGTTTCTACAGCTGGATGCCCTTCCTAACGCCAACCACTCAGAGAGTGTAGTGGGTGCTTTTACGTGTCACCCGCACGAAAACGGCCACGCTCGAAATGGTGTCTTTTATGTGCCACCCGCACAAGCCAGTCCAGGGGCACTGGCAACGATCTCGCTCGAAAATCCTACA
>NC_068994.1:25602110-25608137 GCF_001194135.2 Octopus bimaculoides
AGTAGAGAGGGCTCTTAATTGTAGATTTTAAATATTTGAGAGACAACAATGCATAAATCGTAATTTTTTAAAAGAGCAATGAATTCTGGGTGATTAGAATATAACGTAGCATGAATTTAGGAAGCTTCTGGGTGATTAGAATATAACGTAGCGCAGTAAAACTCCAGATCTCCAATGAATTAAAGCTTTTTCATTGTCAGATAAAGGACTGCATTTTAAAAATCTCTGTTTTCTTGAATAAGTGATTTTGTGACATCCATCTTCCAATTGACTTTCAAGGTTACACCTCAGAACTGAACTTCTAAAATGATGCATTAAAAATTCATAACTCTGAAAGGAAGCTCAGCAACAAAACCAAATTTCTGTCACATCACCATCAGAAGTATAAGAATGCATGGTAAACATTTGAAAATGATAGTGAGCTGCCCACATGGTCAACTAAGGGCATTAAAATGGGCATCTTTTTAGAAATTTTGAAATCGTACATATTTCAAAAAATTATTCTGACACTCCCATAATAGTAACTAACATGGTTACTGCTCAGAAATGGTCTACTATATGCTAAGTAACAAGAAAACAATTGTGGTTGCTTTATCTAGTGTACCTAATGAGATAAAAATACCTAAAAGAAGCATACATTTACTGTACATTTAATTCTTGGCAATTTTCAGAGGCCTGTAGATGGAAAACTATACAAGATACACTTGATTTGATAAGATATTTGAACTCTACAGAAAAAGATAACCCCAAACACGATTTCAAAGTTGTGCTTACCTAAATTAGAGTAGAAATGGCTGTCTCAAGTTGGTCCGAGAGGCTCATTAGGAAAAAATGTATAATTAATTAATGTTTTAAAGGCCTACAATTTCAAAACTATCCAAGATATTGACCTAATACTTGATATTTTTCCATCATATAGGTACAAGAGCTAATGTGAATTTTTTCAGGGGGGATCTGAGGGGGTGACCTGGGAAATTTTTTTGAAACTGGATGATTTGATATGGAATAACCCTCGATAAGTCGTTAAAAAAATCAATCTACACTTCAATAGCTGAAAATTTCACAGTATTTACAATTGTTAGGCAGAAATGGCTTTATCTTGTATTATCTTGAAGCTTTTGATGTTATTATTTTCAGAATGGTATCTCAGGGTAGGTGTGAGAGGCCTGATTTGGCCATATTGAAAATAAAACAAAATATTTGGGTTGCATACAGATAATTTAAATACTAAAAGGTTAGAAGCAAACATTGTTTCAAATTTTTTTTTGGTTATTTAATTGATAGGACCCAGACACAAACACTTTGTAGAAATGAATTTAATGTGACAGGAGTGTGTGGTAGGAATGCCTGTCCCTTAGCCAATAGCCAATATGCTACAGTCAGGGAAGAGAAAGGTAAGTACTTGCATTGAAAGTAATTTCTGTTGTACATGTTGTTATTGTTGTGGCGTCAGCAAGATGTTGAACCACTTGTAACTTTTCAAGAATGCATGTTCAAAATATATTGCTCTGTGTCGTGTTTCCAATGATTCTGAGGAGCTTTTTACCTCCATTGTATTTTTGCCCTTTGGGGTGAGATTGGTGATCGTTTTTGTGAAATTTACTCATTTCCTTAAAAAATTTAAATGAAGTACGGCATAGTATATTTTGGTTAAAAGTTTGTGGGGTCAGATTGCAAACTAGAAGAGCTGTGTTTATACCACCACTAGTGCTGAATGAAACAATAGTAACAACAGTAAAACAGAAAAGCAAAATGTTGCCTCAACACACCTGCAATTTCCAGCAACAACTATCAACTCCAACATTACCATTAGAATCAACACTAATAAAAAAAAGCTTTTTGTTTCACAAATCAACTGTTAATGAGTTTTCAAACACTGTATAACAGAATTATTTTATTTGTCTTGGATTTTTACAAATGTTAACATCCTCCTTACTAGGTCTGACTGAAACATAACATTAAGTATACCAGAATCCGTATGGCAAATAATCTTTCATAAAACTATCATGGAAAGCTGGAAAATAGAGCAAGGGGTACATCAAAAACTAGAAAAGTGCCTTAAGCTAATCTTAGATACCAGAATGTATGTTGCTTTGGGAAGAAAGTATGACACGGTAGGAGTAGGGGTGAGATTTCCTATAACACGTGGCACTCTATAGTAATTCTAAAGAGTGATAATGTGGTCCTCATACCAATCTATCTTGGCTGAAGATTAGTGAGAATGAAAGTGGTTCATGTGCTCCTTGAAGTATATATCTACTGATTGGTTGGTGGCTGTTCTCTTCAATGTAGTAGTAATAATATGGGGACATTCACTGTAACATCACCTCACTGCATTCATCATAGAGGACAAAAAATATATTGCAGGTCTAGAGGCTACTGAAAAAAAAAATTGAACAGGCCAAGGGATGGAATTATGGAGCTAAATTGATCAACAAAGTTTGGAAGTCACCCTGGACACAACATCTCAAGGGTTTCTGTTCACAGTGAAGGAAGCTCCTCACTGACCCCTCTTCAGATGAAACCATTGCAACAACACCACCAACAATAAAGTCAGTAGCAACAACTGCATGTGACCATGACAGCAACTGCAACAATCTTCCATATGGATGTGGGTTGGACAGCAACAGTATCAACAACAGCAGCAGTTCCAACAAACACAGTAAAAGAAACATTGTTTCTGTACCCACTAAACAGCACAGCAACAGAACAAAAGACAGTGACTTCCAAACATGTTCCTTCTCATTTGGGGCCACTCATAAATTATTAGGCAAAGGTAAATGGGGAAGAAAGCAAATAGCAAAGAATAATAAACAAGAAAGTATAAGGATAAAAACCCTGCTAACATAAAAAGCTGGGAGGTTTAAATGGATGAAATTATACAATCATTTTTCCTCGTTTAGACTTAAACATAAGGCCAATAGCACATCATTATCTAATAAAATTTGGGAATTGAAGGAGAATGGTATCGATTTTAACCTTAAATGGGAAATCATCAGGAGGGCACAACCCTATAGAAATAGTAGATACGGCTGTGGACTGTGCTCTATGGAAATTTATGAAATTTTAAAACTTAAGGATAATCCTAATCTAATTAACAATAGATCTGACCTTAGGGTTCTATGTGTACATTGTTACTCTCGCACCTTTAAATATTTTAAAAAGTAAATCTTGCTAATAATATATTATTTTAATTCTTTTTGTTTCCCAAACTATTAAGTACTTTATTTAAGTTATAGCTTTAAAGTATAATTTTGGAATACATTTTAACCTTTCCCAACCCACTGATAATATTCCTACAGTTTAGTCCTGATTTTCTACCCCCTCCCCCCCTTCACTTTGATTTGTTTTGGCCATTGATATCTTCTCTTATGGTTTTTCTTATAAATAATATCTCTCTTCTACTACCCCACATAAATGTATATCTTATTTTAACTATAAATGTTTGTCTTATTTTAACTATTAATGTTCTCTATGGTTTTAAATTTAGTACTTTAGTTTGTTATATTATTCTAAATATACAGACGAATAAATATATTCTTAATAATTCTCCAATATCTTGACCTAAATTCCCTTACCTTAAATTTCCTCTAGCCACTCCTTAGGGTATTGTCCTTCCATTTTCATTTTTATTTCTATATATATATATAATTTTTTTCTTTTTTCTTCTCTCTTTTTTCTCTTGCTTGATTCACCCCTAACCTGCTGTCCCTTACTACCTAATCTACCTTCCTCTAAATTGAAATTACTGCTATTTTACCCCTCCTTCTAGAAAGAAGAACAGCTAGAATAAATAGAAATTAAATTCCTGTTTGACAGCCCAGTCAAGATGGTATTTTTTTCATCTCCTACTCTTGTATTTGCGCACATTTACAAAATGACTTTCTAAAATGAACTTCCATTATGTAGCTGAGGAGTACATTTTCATTGCACATCTTATGTGGTGTTCTCACTACATAAATAAATGAAGTTTGTACGAAACGTACGTACTGCTATAACCTAATACATTTTTGTTGCTTTTCTTCAAATTATGTATATATATATATATATTAATATTATCTCGGTTGAAAAAACTTTGATAATGTAAATATGTTAATAGTTATCAGGGTAGCAAAAATCACACAAAAACTGGGATATCATACCCGGTTAATAGGTAGAAATACCATGTTAAAGTGATGTATTTTGAGTAGATATGAATCATAATAATAAATGGAGCAAAACGCGTATAATCAATAAGTTCCTTTAATTCCTACATATGTTTCAAAATATATGTGCACTCTACTCCAAAGAAGTAAGAGGTGCTGGAATTGCACATAAATTCATCGTCAGGGAACCAACATACAAAAAAGCAAGACATACGCTAAATGCTAAGGTTGCTTATGAGTTATAACATTATATAGCTAAGTAAATGACCGTTAGAAACAAGAACGTTGGTTTACAGGGAGCTATTAAGGGAGAGAGGCTATGAACGCAAGGCATAATGGACCGCAGTAAAATCCAAAAATCTAAAGTTTAAAAAAATGGAAAACAATGGCAAACTAAAAACCAGAAAAGGAGGAAGGGAGAGAATCCAATGAATTCATTATATATTACTCCTTATGTAAACAAACTTATATACTGAGGTAAAACTAAGCAAAGATTGTAAATATAATTAATTAAACATCCATAGCATTGTATCATATTAAGATATGGATATCAACCTAAATAAATGGTAATACAAGGTACAAAACTATCATGTGATGAAATAATAATAATAAACATGCTTACGAGAACAAGAGCGAAATTATGAAAGTAAAGTTACGAGTATGCTTCAAACTCAACGAATGTAGCTTTACTGGGAAAGACTTGCTGAACCAACTATGGAAGGGAATGAGTAAAAACAACTGGCGTTGGAGTCAGATAATTATTATTTAAGATAATATTTTAATGATATTATTCCTGTTATTGTTCCTATTATTGTTATAAAAAAAAAAAAAAATTAAATATTATCATTATTACTATTATTGTTATTGTCTAAAGTTAAAGGTAAATACTAAGCTGGGTGATTGTACATACCACTTGTAAGGCGGTCGTCCACTAGAGAGAATGTCATTAGGTGAAAAAATAATAATAATAATAACTAAAATTAGTAAGAAGGTGTGTTTCCTCCATTGCTAGCATCTGTATGCTCTCTGTGTTATCTGGTTTACTAGATAATTCTTGGAGAACAGAATGTGGTAATGCTCCAAGTTACAAAGAGGACAAAAATCCTTGCCCTTGTTGTAGGGTATTGAGGTAGCCAGTATTGACCATTCCAAAGAGAATTGTTTATTGCAATCCTTAAGTTTCCAGATTAATTTACTAATCCCAGTACTATTAATTTTATTCCTATCCCTAAAGGAAGAATAATGGTTGGAAATTCTCCTGGAGACCTGCGTCGAGGAGGTACCTACATAATGCGAGACGTCTGTGTTTGTCATTACCTTACATTGATGAACCACATTTTTGGTCCTGGCATTCGCACTTAAAAACTTAATTCTATTACAATTAGATTCCGAGATATTAATCTTATTGTTGTTACAGTGATTGTTATATTTACTAATGTTGCACTTATTACCTATGTTTTTACCTAAAAAACTATTGCCACCATATGAGTGTGTTAAATTACTGGAGTAATTATTATTATTATTGTTATAAGCATTACTATTATTATCATCATAATTTAGATGGCTGACTAGAGATGAATCTAAAAGCCTAAAATTATGGGAAGATATTATCTGTAACAAATTTTTAGTATTGGAAAACCCAAATCTAACCTTATGTGTGTTGATTATTGGCTAATTGTGAGAATCCCTAGGAAAGTTCCTATTCATCGTGTCTCGGAACTGCCAGATCAAATTGGATTTAACTTGTTTTCCGAATGGGAGGATGAACCAGATATTTTCATCAGATCTAGTTACAGTGTTAGTATAGTTGAATAAATTAAGTTTTTTGTTTTTATTAAGGCGTTTAGATCCAGTTAGGCCTCCTCCCTTATGAGAATGATTA
>NC_068994.1:25608808-25610773 GCF_001194135.2 Octopus bimaculoides
CATTTATGAAGACGATATTTCTGTAGCTAATTTTTTAGATGTAACATTAGATATTAAAAATGAGACATATAGACCATATCATAAACCTTTAACTAACCTAAAGTATATAAATAAATCGAGTAACCATCCTAGAGCTATTATTGATAATTTAATTAAAAATATTTCATTAAGACTCTCCAGATTATCTGCTAATAATAGGGTTTTTAATAATGAAGCTCAATTCTATAATTCGGCATTAAATAAGGCAGGTTACAAAGAGAAGGTTTACTATATTGAAACTGATAGCAACAACGTTAAGACAGATAACAATAATAGCAATAAGAATAAACTCAATGGAAATAAGGAAAATAAACCCAAGAATTTCCATAAACGTAACATAGAGGTAATTTAAAATTTTTTAAGAATGATATTGGTAATTCTGATAATACTAAAGATGATAATGTTTGGTTCATAATCCCGTTTGGGAGGAATATTAAAAGTAACTTGATTGCAAAATTTAGAGAGGTGATAAGCAGACGTTTCCCAAAGAATTCACACTATGGTAAAATTATTAATGCACATATCATTAGATTTGGGTTTTCAAACACTATGAATTTAGCACAAATAATTGCAGCCCATAATTTTAAAATACTAAAATCTAAAGAAATAGGGGTGGATAGGGATATGAACCCTGATATAAATGATAATGATAATAATAATAATAATAATAATAATAATAATAATAATAATAATAATGGCGGTATTAATAATAGTAATAATCTGAATTTGATTACAGTAACAGAGGTCAACCCTAGAAGATTGAAATTTGAAGGCCCTAATGCGAGAGTTAGAAATGTAGTTTATCAATGTAAGGTAAGGACTCAGACAGATGTTAGGCGATACCTGGGGTGTACTTCGGGACAAATCTGTTAAAGAATATCTAATCATTATAGTACCTTTAGAGATAGAAGGAAAATAGCAAGCACTAGCCTTAGTGAATTCATCTGGGAACTCAAAGAACAAAAAAAGCAATATTTGTTAGAATGGTCGGTTATTGCGAGGTCATTCCCGTACGATAAGGGTAGGAAATACTGTTTGCTATGTACCTTAGAACTTTATTACATATTATTCTCTAAGGGTAAGTTGATAAATAAACTAACAAATAATGCTCTAAAATGTACACATTTTTTAAGACACACTTTTCGCTGGTTTAAATAAAATTGCAATATGACAGGGTATTATAGTACATTATACCGTAGTAGTTAGTCTATAGACAGGTCATACTAATATAATTTACCAATAGCAGCAGGGATTTTGTAAAAGCCTCTACAGATAATATAGTATAGATTCCCATGGTAGTTGAAGATTAGCTATAATTTATAGTAAATTACAATATAAGTTTAGGTCTTAGGCCACATTAGTATATAATTTACCAATAGCAGTTGTGGTCTTTACTAAAACTTCTAGTGACAATTGAGGATTGAGTTCCATTGTAATAGAGAATTGACTATAATCTATAGTACATTGTAGTAACCATTCTAGAGGTATTATTGATAATTTAGTTTAAAATATTTCATTAAGACTCTCCAGATTATCTGCTAATAATAGGATTTTTAATAATGGAGCTCAATTCTACATTTCGGCATTAAATTGGGCAGTTTACAAAGAGAGAAGGTTTACTATATTGAAACTGATTGTAGTATAATAATAATGATAATAATAATAATAATATAATATTAGATATTAAGGCAGGCCGTATTAAAATATTAAAGTTACAAGTAGCAGCTGTGGTTTTGTCATTAACTTCTAGGCACAATTTAGTATGGATTCCATTATAATGGAGAGTTATTTATAACAATATGGTGTGATATTGGATCTTAAGGTAGGCTATATAAATGTATAATTTGACAATAGCAATTGTGGGTTTTGCATGATATCCTAGAGGTAGGATAACACACTATAGATCTCCATTCTAATGGAAAATTG
>NC_068994.1:25610873-25618162 GCF_001194135.2 Octopus bimaculoides
GTTTGTCCCCCCAACATTGCTTGACAACTAATGCTGGTGTGTTTACGTCCCCATAACTTAGCAGTTCGGCAAAATATAAATGATAGAATAAGTACTAGGCTTAGAAAGAATAAGTCCTGGAGTAGATTTTGCTCAACTAAAGGCAGTACTCCAGCATGGCCACAGTCAAATGGCAGAAACAAATCAAATATGTACATATGTGCGTGTGAATATATATATATATATATTGTATATATAGATGTATATGTATATATATGTGTGTGCATATATATATATAAGTATATATACCTATCATCATCATCGTCGTTGACATGGGTTGGATGGTTTGACTAAGGGCTGGCAAGTCAGAAGATTGCACCAGGCTGCAATCTGATCTGGCAAAGTTTCTACAGCTGGATGCCTTTCCTAATGCCAACCACTCCAAGAGTGTAGTAGGTGCTATTTACATGCCATCGGCACAAGGGCCAGTCTGGTGGTACTGGCATCGACCACGCTTGAATGGTGCTTTTTACATGCCTCTGGCATGGGAGCCAGTCAGGCAGCACTGGCAGCAACCACACTCAAAAGACATCAGAACTGGAAGTAATTTTACATTGATAAATAGAATTTTTAATCTTAGAATTACTAAGAAAACAAATGTGATTGGAGTTGATTTCAGAAACAATAACCCTTGCCATCATTTTTAAATAGGTAGTTCTTCATCTCAGTTGTCCAAAAGAATATCTAATCATTACTCTACATTTAGGCATATCAATAAACGTAACAATACAGGGCTTAGTAAATTAATCTGGTATCTAAAAGATCATAATAAACGATTTAATTTGGAATGGAATATTCTATTTCTTTACCATATGATAAAGGGAAGCATTTCTGCTCGCTTTGTAATAGTACAATATTTTATATCCTACTAGCAGTATAGCCCGGCGCTGCTCGGGATTAAGCTAGGATTATTAAGTGATCAAGTGCTTTATTTCAAACCAAAATAAGTAACATGGACATCAGATTTGAGCGAAATCCGTTGAAATTGGTTTGGCTGAAAATGGTTTGCTGGCAATTTGATTGGGAAATCCCATAAGGAATCAGTTTATTGGTTATTTCCACTCATTGACTGCTTTTTTTTTAAAGTTGCATTAGAGATCTGCATAGGAAAAGGTTGATCTGAAGGTTTGCATTGGGGATGTGAATTGGAGTAACTTAGGAAAACTTACCAACAGCCTTAACCAAAAAATAAGGGGCCTGTCCCTTCTAGGTTAACTCTAATCCTAAACCCTAATCCTAACCCTAAAACCGTAACCCTAATACCAACCCTAATCCTAACCCTAACACTAACCTTAACCCTAATCCTAACCCTAAAACCCTAACCGTAACACCCTAGTGGAAATCGTTCGGGTGTTAATCTGAAAAATTACCAAGCCCTTTTTGTGGTCAGAAAAACGGGTGGGGAGGGGAAGGATTGACAAATTGTTACATTTTTGTTTCATAGTTGTTGTGAAATATAAACAAAACTATTTCGCTCCCAAAGTAGTATATGTGCATGTGTGTGAGAGTTAGAGAAAGATGAACGATTTAAAACAAATAAATGATTTAAAATAAATATATTTGAATTGTTGTGTGAGAAAGTATATATAATCTCATTATAGAATACAGTGTCTTTCAAAAACATCGTATATTTTAAACTATATCTCATGTTTAAGAAAAGAAAAAAGCCTTTTACATTTTACACTTATTCTGACTTAGCTACATTTTCATTCCTAATACGCATTCTGCCTCCCTTTCCACTTTTTCGTTCTTTTGTTTTTTTTTGTTAGACGCTAGCAAAGTAAACTCTGTCTTGCTTAGAAAAATTTGCTTTGATTTCTGTCTGCCTTACCCACGTTTTTCATATTTTTTTTGGACGCTAGCAAACACTGTATCTCCCCCACCCCTGTCACAAACACACTATTCCTTTCTTTCTTTCTCTCTCTCTCTGTCTGTCTGTCTCTCTGTCTCTCTCTCTTTCTTTCACGCGCGTACGCACAGATTTGACTTCGCCATGTCAACAAACTTCAAAATTGGTAAAAGCTTATCGATTTTTACAGGTATACGCGGGTACCTCTGAGAGAGAAAGTTCACTAAAATGCACATAGGGTCATTCCGAATCTTCTTCTAAAATTGGAGCGACATGCGTGCTAATTTGTGGACGTGCATAAACCACATTCACGTACACACACACATAAACATCCTCTCTTTTATAGATATTGATTCTCAAAGACACCCCTTGTAAATATGTTTATAGAACGTGTTTATCATTGCAAACATAGGCAGAAACATAACTTTAGTTCCTATAAGTGATTTCTACCATTCTATATAATTTGACCTTTGATTGTCTTCTTACATTTCACTTCCACTAAATATATGTAATTCCACGCTTTTAAGATTTATTCTAATTCACCCATCGCTCTATATTTCTCCACTATTAGTTTTCTGCTAATTTCTTTCCTTCTCCTCCTCTTTCTATGTTACCTTTGATGTTATATCTACTAACGTTTTTCTTTTAAAAAAAAACTTAATCATTATACGCAGCCATCACATTCTGTTAAAATGTCTTATTGATGTATTTGGTTTCTTTCTTTCCCTGATGAGAAGATTGCATTGTTTTACACCAATTTATTCCTTCTGGAATAATACCAATGTTGTCTTTGAAACATATGTCGGAAGTAAAAGAATTTGAATAACACCTGCATTTAACTCCATTTATTTATTTATCTACATTATACAAAACGTACAAATTAACCCGGAGTTTCTACCCTTTAAATAGGTTGTTACATCCTTGTTACTTGTGTGAATTTTTGCTACTATGGTAACTGTTTATTTATTTTTTCTGTGTCATTTGTAAACACTGAAAAAACACACATACATATGTATGTGTGTATTCATTTAAAATACAGAGATGCCTATAATAGGACATCTAACTCGCTAGAAAGAGCAGCAAAAAACTCTATACCACAAAAATAGGGATAATTTCGAAAGAGAATGAAAAATAAAAACTTTTACCAGTCTATACTCTGTACCATGGTTTCAAGTTATTTAGCAAGATAAAAAATATATCTTGCTCGGCAACTATCTTCAGCAGAGTATCGGGACAATATATTTTTTGGCTAATTTCTGAAAGAAAATCGGCATTTGTTTTATATTTACTGCCGATAAGTTAAACCGCACATGCGTGGTAAATTTTGAAAAATTAAGCATGTAAGCACAAGTCGTGTTTTCCTATGACTCGTGTTTACACGCTGTCCCGGTACTCTGCTGAAGATAGTTGCCAAGCAAGATATATTTTTATCTTGCTAAATAACTTGAAACCATGGTACAGAGTATAGACTGGTAAAAGTTTTTATTTTTCATTCTCTTTCGAAATTATCCCTATTTTTGTGGTATAGAGTTTTTTGATGCTCTTTCTAGCGGGTTAGATGTCCTATTATAGGCATCTCTGTATTTTAAATGAATAATATATATATAGTCTATTGACTAATTTTTATTCTCGCTGGACCACTGGTGGTAAATTAAATTTCTAAAATTTTTTTTTGCTGCCCTATGATTTATTAATAATATGTATGTGTGTATATATATATATATATATATATTAGCCTCAAGCCAGCCAAAGCCTTCGGAGTGGATTCTGTACATGAAAACTGAAAGAAGACTGTCGTATATACGTGTGTGTGTGTGTGTGTGTGTGTGTGTGCGCGTGCCCACACGTGCTCGTGTTTGTTTGTACCCCCACCATTGCTTGACAACCAATGTTGCTGTGTTTACGCTCCCATAACGTAGCGGTTCGGCAAAAGACACTGATCGAATAAGTACTAGACTTACAAAGAATAAATCTTGTGGTCAATTTGTTCACCCAATGACAGTGCTCTGGCATGGCCACAGTTACATGACTGAAACAAGTAAAACAATAAAAAAATGACGCCATTTTAATCCTGAGCAAGCCCAGGTACCTATCTCTGCTAGTATAAGCTAAAATAAAATATAGGTTTCTTTAAAAAAAAAAGATATTTGGACTCAAATTCAATTTCAGGCATTACTCTCCCATTTTGACCGCATGTATTTTACTGAAACGTTTTTTCTACTGAACCTATTTTCAAATTTTGTAGCTGAAAATGTAGCTTAGGGTGCAACCAATCTAAAAATGAAATCGTCATCTAATTTGGTTAAAAACTGAGTTAGTGACAAAGCCTAGAAGTGGTCGCGAGTGAGTAAATGTTGACCTTAAGAATATTATTCAAACACTGCTCTGTGTGAATATTTATCACAATATAGTGTATTCTATAAATATGAGGTAGACCTCTGCAAGATACCTAAATACTGAACTGAATCAAATATTTTGCAATGTTAGTTCCCTCAAATCTGGAGGGAAGGGAAGTTGATTATACTGCCCTCAGTGCTCAACCAATACTCATCAAGTACCGAAAAGAAGATTTAACATCCATTTTCCATGCCGACATCATTTAGATGGTTTGACAGGATTGTAGAGAACTCAGCTTTGACATGTTTTCTACAGCTAGATGCCCTACACAAACATACACATGTATGCATATACAATGTGTGATTAGGACATTTGCTTTCCACATGGTTTCAGGTTCAGTCCCATAACATGGAACTTTGGGCAGCCCAGGACTGACCCAAGCCATGAGGAGAAACTAAAAGGTGTGTGTGTGTGTGTGTGTGTGTGTGTGTGTGTGTGTGCGCGCGCGTGTGTGTGTGAGTGTGTGTCTGTGCGTGCGTACGTATTATTGCTTTAATATCCACTTTTTATGATTGCATGAGTCACACAAGTTTAGTAGGACAAGTTTAGTAGGAACTGGATGCCCTCCCTTACTTGTTTCCAAGCAAGGTAATATTTTCCAATGGCCATAGATGCTTTCACAGAATACTGGAAATAATGTGTTAAGTTTTTTACATGTTCTCTGCATTCACAGCCCACATTTCACTGCCATGCAATGCTGAAGGCAATATTTTCGTATTTAACACTAAGGGAAGTAACTCTGAAGAGTCATTGATAGTGTTCAGGTTTCACTCTCTTTACTTGTTTGTCATTTGACTGTGGCCATGCTGGAGCACCACCTTTAGTCGAGCAAATCGACCCCAGGACTTATTCTTTGGAAGCCTAGTACTTATTCTATCGGTCTCTTTTGCCGAACCGCTAAGTTACGAGGGCGTAAACACACCAGCATCGGTTGTCAAGCGATGTTGGGGGGACAAACACAGACACACAAACATATATATATTCATATATACAACGGGCTTCTTTCAGTTTTCCGTCTACCAAATCCACTCACAAGGCTTTGGTCGGCCCGAGACTATAGTAGAAGACACTTGCCCAAGGTGCCACGCAGTGGGAATGAACCCAGAACCAAGTGGTTGGTAAGCAGAAAGCTGAGTCAAATAGAGTAGTTACAACTTGAGATCTCCAAGCAGTTTAACTGCACAAGTTTCCAATATATCCAAGTAGCTAAAAAGTGTCAGCAGAAGAGTACTCAGAAGTCATGACCTGGATGCAACCCCCCCCCCCCCAGTGTAAGAAGTTAAGAGCTGAAACACTTGCATGAGTGGGAGTGGTTCTTCTCTGAAAACCTTCAGCTCTTTTGACTGTTTCTTACCACTGCTGTTCATACACTAGCACTATACAATCCACTTTCATTCTGAGTGAAAAAGACTGGAACTTGCTCCAACTGGTTCTTATTTTAACAACTATGCTTTCAGAGCATCCTCCTCAATAGCAAATTAGGCCACTTAGGTAACAGAAACTCTACTACTTCTAAGGATCTTTCTGGTTATTTGAGGAAATCTATTTCTAGAGTGTTTGGTGTTTGATGTTCTTGTGCATTTGCTAGACACAGACTACTTTTTCTGTTACTCTTCCTGTGATTCTAAGATCTGACATATGCGCCCATAGTTTCTACCTACATCTTTTCTGTATATCAAGCAGGGTCATTTACTTGAGGCTATCATAGATTCAGCTATAACGACAAGGCCATTGGCACAAAGGAGCTACAATGGGCAACCAAACTTAAACTTCTGTTATGGCCTGGAAGACTGTGATAAATAAAAGGGAACTGAGAACAGACTCTGGAGAACTCCTACCGGCACACTAAATTCCTTGCTATACCCTCATCTTACTCCATTTATCATTGCACATTGAAAGTGCTGACCTAAGGGATGCAAACAAGTTTCAGTGATGCTCAAGTGCTGCCAATGTGAAGACATGGAGAGAAAATATTTTTACCCCAAAATATATATATATAGGTACAAAATATTTTTGTACCTAAATATATAGTAGCAAAAATAAGAACAGGGTAGTAAAAGTTCAGGGAGGTAGTACCACATCTAACAACAGAAGTATTCTCTCTTAGGTGATGAGCAGCTTGTATGTTTTTTGTTTGTTTTTTATGAACTACAATGTTGCAGTGTAGAGTTAGATGAGAGCACTGTACATAGAATATGGACAGACTGAAGAGAAAGGAAAGAAGCATGCTCTAATAGATAAATAATATTAATGTGCATGAGTAAAAAGGCACAGATGAGCTGAGAGAAAAACTGGGTACGAGAGGAAGTAGATGTAGCAAGCAAGAAAAATGTGAACTGACTAGAGCAGAAATGTATATCCATTAGCTGTTTAGCCTTAGGTCAACTATGGTCCAATAGATCTATGATCAAAGTCATTACAGCTACAATATCACATTTTGTGTATACCCAAGATTACACTGCCTGAGGTGTCTGTCTTTCTTTCTTTCTAAGATGGCAGGGAGTGATTTGAAAGATTTGACTCCTATTTCTACCAGGTTGAGCAACCATGCAATGGTTGTCACATTGTTTAGGCCCAGAAGTCCTGAACCAGCACATCTATGAGTAAAGGCATTTCCACCATGGCAATTCAACCTTTATTCAGACACACTGTCTAATGCATCTTCCCTATTATTTAGCCTTAACCCTTTCGTTACTATATTTCTGACCAAAATACACCCCTCATGAGTTTCAATTAAATTATAAAATAATCATGAATTTAGACTAGTCTCATTAAACACCTGTAACTTTTTTATTTATCAACATATTAATATGATATTTGGAACATAATTAAAGAAAGGGTTCTTAATCAATTCTATTGCATAATTTTTGTCTCAAAGTTCTCCACGTACTGGGGCACTGCTAGTGTCTCTCACATGTAAATATTGGTTCAGCTTCACGAATTGTACTCGTTCATAATACTGGAAATATATTCATCGCCAAAAGGTTCCTGATCGCTCCAGTAA
>NC_068994.1:25618500-25628179 GCF_001194135.2 Octopus bimaculoides
ATTCATTATCGTTCACCACGTGCTTTTGTAGCTCATTCATTCTTTTCTTCGATATCTTATGTTGAAAAACCTTCAAATTCAGAATCACTGCTTGATAGCATGAAACTCCTCTCCATCTTCAAAGTTGAAAAAAATTAACGCCGCAAAAAATGTGGAAACAAATCTTCCAAAATTCACTGAGTTCAAATATCACGCCAAACAATGTCGGATACAATAACACAACTGTTTGCAAAGTGAAATCAGGTGTTTTAACGAATGTACTAACGAGATTTCGGTTCAAATATACATTTAAATAACAATGAATACTCTCGGCCGGCTACAGCCGGGCTGGTCTTATGAACCAAAAACTTTTTCGGCCAGCTACGGCCGGGTTAGTAACGAAAGGGTTAAGTCAATTTTCACCCAGTAGACACATGATCAAAGATGTTCTAGCAATGACCATGTTTTTAAATATAGTGTATCTCACTCTAATGATTTAAAGAAAATTAAGTCAGGGAATTTCACCATAAACACTTTTGCCATAGGAAAATTCAGTGATAATTTTAGATAAAAATTACAGTAAAAAGTTCACTGCAGTTAAAAAATACAGTAAAAAAAAAACATATTGGAAATGTAAAAATAAAGAGTGTAAAACATTAATGTAAGGCTTCAGAAACAAATGCATTGATACAATCCACAGCAAAAAGTACATTATCTGTGCAGCATTGCTAGGAATTTTCATTCTGGGATGTTCTCACAGGTCCCAGGGTATTATAAGGGGACTTAAGCACATAGGCTTCAGTTAACATCAAAGAAGTTGAACCAGTGTACTGAGTTACCACGTTGAGCTAAGCTAAGCAAATTAATTGATTTTATTTTCTTCAGCCTGTGTAACTTCGTTGCTGCCTCTAAGTATGTAACTGCATTAAAATTTCCTTCAGTTTCTACAGCCTCCCCTACCCCCACCCAATTTCTCAGTCTAAACTATTTCTTAAGGATAGTAATTAATATTACCTCTCCCTCTTTCTCTTTGTCTATTTCTTTCTGTGATATTATGGATGTGTCTATAGCAATCTATCTATTTATCTCTCTCTCTTACTGCTTGTATATGTTCATGAGCATGTGCATAAGAGAATGATTGAATCAATCAAACGATCAATGGATGGGTGGATAGATAGATATTGCAGACGACAATATTACAATCTGTGAATTGTTATATAAATGCATGTTTATATGGATACATGTACGCATATAAGTATCCTCTGGGCTCCAAATGCACGTTTTTACATGCATATGCATTATTCATGTTAATGCTATGATGATGATAATTTAGAAGTAGATATCATTATTGTGTGCTCAGCTCCTGCACTGCCAAAAACTAATTGCTGCTTCAATAATAATGAAAATTACCTTTCCCCTCCCCTTCCTCAACCTATCAATCCCCCCAGTAGCAGTTGCGTACTTATGAAAGTTTTACAGGACTGAAGGAAATTGAAATTATAATTCATTTTACAACCAGTACCTGCTTACACTAAGCTCAAGGACTTGTTTCTTCCAGACAAGCAACTGCAAAGTTCTTTCCAGATGCAGAAAACATACCCCACCTCAATTACCCTCCCAGGTCTATAAGCTCATAGATGTGTGCTGTGTGCAAGAGGTACGATGGAGGGGAGCCTCAGCTAGACTGCTTATGGACAAGGAACATAGATACAAATTTTTCTTCACAGTAGCTCTTCCATGCCTCTTTCTTTTCGGAATCAGTAAGTGCAAGCCTACCATTATCCATTCATATACACTTCTCTCCCACAACATCTCAATTCTGGATAGCAACTTCAGACTTAGAGGTTGAAGGATCTAGAGACACAAACCAGTATGGAAAAGGAAGTTATGGAAGCTCAAGAATCCTTCAAATGGGCAAAGATTTAGAAATGTTTTTAATGAAGCCTTGGTAACAAAGAACCATATCAGATAGCTAAAAGGAAAGCTCAGCATCAGGTCTATGTAGAATTAGGGTAGAAGTAGAAAGGAAGAGGTTTGCCAATGTCTTACAGCATGAAGGTCAGAGACTGGAGGTGTTCCAGATTACTAAACAGTGTATCAGTGAGAATTGAGATGTTGTGGGAGAGAAGTGTATATGAATGGATAATGGTAGGCTTGCACTTACTGATTCCGAAAAGAAAGAGGCATGGAAGAACTACTGTGAAAGGCTATTAAATGTGGAGGATGAAAGGGGAAAAGGAAGTCTTTTTCCATGTAAATTCAACAGAGAGACCAGCTATCCTAGTTGACAACAGTATGACATATAAGGCAATTAAAGATATAAAGTCAAGTGAAAGCCCTTGATCCATCGAGAGTTACTGCTGAGATGCTTAAGCTATCTGGTAGAGTAGGATACAGGCTAGTCCTAGAGTTAATAAAGTTATTCAGGAAGTCATAATCCCCAGTCAGCTGTTACAAGGGTAAGGGAGATGCCTTAGAAAGAAGTAATCATAGAGGCATCAAATTGCTGGACCAGGTGG
Organism: Octopus bimaculoides; assembly: GCF_001194135.2. Classification (NCBI taxonomy): domain Eukaryota; kingdom Metazoa; phylum Mollusca; class Cephalopoda; order Octopoda; family Octopodidae; genus Octopus; species Octopus bimaculoides. Next base: position 25,620,999 of record NC_068994.1, read on the forward strand.
TGAAAGTTACGGAGAGAGTTATAACAAAATTAATCACGAACAGAATTGGTGAACACCTACCTGTGCACTAAATTCATCACTACTCATAACTGAGTGAGGTACTCTGTTGAAGGCTTATTCTTAGCTATGTTGCAGTTGCCTGCTTATGAAAGTAGCATCAATAGTGCTTCTCAGTACAAAGCTAAACTGTATTTCATCTAACCCAATTCATCATTATCTTCTAAGCCATAACAGAGGAATTTAAGACTGGAAGTCCATGGGAACTATTATATGTTGATAATTTTGCTCTCATAAAATCTGTAACAGAACTAGTAAAGAAATTCTATATGTAGATGAAAACCTGGAATCTAAAGGCTTTAAGGTTAACTTAGCAAGAAGATGGACAGAACCCTACCCAGTTCAGGTAAATGGCCCTGCTCAATATGCAGGAAAGGCGTAGGCAGGAATTCCATTCAGTGCAAGCTATGGAAACATAAGAGGTGCACTGGGATACTAGGAAGGTTAACAGAGAAAGTAGTGTTTGTATGTGGAAGATGCACAGGTGGCATAAAGTCTACAGATACACAGGAAATTGATTTCCTCAAATGCCCCAGAGGTTTTCTTGAATTTGTAGATAATTTCTGCTTCCTATGTGACCTAATTAGCAGTGGAGGAGGATGTACCAAAAGTTTAATTAATAGAATAAGAATAGCATGGAGAGAGCTTTTACCTGATGTAAGAGAGCTTTTACCTGATGTGAGAGAGCTTTTACCTCAAGTGAGAAGATTGTATGATGCTTGTCTATGAACACCAATGCTACATGATAATGAGATGTGGGCCCTGAATGCAGAAGACATGCAAAGACTAGAGAGCAATGTACATTGTGACCGAGCACTAATGCATAGAGAGAGAAGTTACGCATCCGAGGAATTAGATGTAGTGTGCAAGTGAGACGAATGTGCTGGTTTGGTCATGTGATGCATACACTTGTGGACAGTTGCTTAAGTGCTGATCTCTTAAAGTGGATGGAACTTGTAGAAAAGAGAGACCCAGGAAGACAGCACTGTAAGCCAATCTCAAAATATGTCTTACAAAGGAGATGACAAAGGACCAAAATATCTTACACCTTGCTGTACTAAAGAAGATCTATTCACCACAGAAGAATTGATATTCTAAAACCACCTTGGAAATACTTATCTCCATTCTCTCTGCTTTGATAACCTTCTCCTACAATATTTCATCCCCTAACACTCATCACTTCCGCTATCACTTGAGAGCAGAACAGGCACATACAATATCTAACTTCCTTAGTCACCTTTCTTCCCCCACCAGGAACCTCCTTTTTGCATCTTCCCTCTCCTCTCTGTGCTGCTCTCCATCATCAACACCTCGTTTACCTGCTATCACCCTTAATGCCCTCACATACTGCAACACCTACCCCCAAGCCTCTCCTATGTTTCTCTCCATTCTTTGCTAGTCAACTCATCCTGCCCAGCGCAAGCTTCTATATCACCTACCCTATTCTCACCACCCTTAATGTACCTTGAGGACATGTCCTGACACATTTTTGTCATCATCTCTCTCATTATTGTTCATTTTGCCTTACTCTCTAACTCTCATTCCCTTGTTTTCCAACTGGTGTATCCATGTATCTACTCTACAGTGGGACACCTATATTTGTCCCTTCTATACTTTAAATACCCCAACTAGGGGTTTTTGTTTTGTAAGGTACTTAGTGACCCCCTTCGTGCTGGTGCCACATAAAAACAACCCTGTAAAGTGGTTGGCGTTAGGAAGGGCATCCACCTGTAGAAACCATCCCAAAACAGACAATGGAACCTGCAGTTCCCGGCCTTGCCAGCTCCTGTCAAATCAACCAACCCATGCCATCATGGAAAACAAATGTTAAATGATGATGATGATGATGATGATGATGATGGTGGTGATGAAGAAGAATTAGTGTAAAATAGCTGCCCACATTATAAACTAATTTCATCGATAACTGAGAAAGCCTATGGTCAAAGTTATTCATGTCGTAACCATATCTCTTCTTCAAGTAGTGAACATCCAGGACTACCCCATACAATGTAGTTTTTCTCTTTCAAAACAGTCTGTTTTAAGGGAAACCTAGTTGTTATTTCAAGCAAGTCAATATCACTATCCTGTTACAAATGTTATAAAACTGAAATCTACTCACGAAGGCCAGTAAAGCATCTTTGTATTAATCTGTTCCATAGCTTTTTCAAAATTGTTATCCAATTGAATCTTCTCCCACATTCTCTGTGGAAAGGCTGCACGTTCTATTTCTTTCATATAAAGATAACACACACCTGAAAATAAAAATATGTTTATATAAATATGCACATATGTACATCTCTCTCTGTCTCTCTCACATATAGAACAATGGGATGCATCTAGTACTGTCATTAGCTAGTCCATGTGGTAACCAAGATGCAGCTTGTTGTGAGTATTCCCTGCCAATACACACCCTCTCTCTCCAGTTCCTGCTGGTGCATATGGATGCTTTGCAGCTCAAAGTTTAGGCAGTTAACTCCGTAATCCAGTGATAGTGTGCAAGTTCATTGCCTTACAAGTGAGTTTAGGACGACAAGGCTAGTGCAATATACCCTGGGGAATAAAATAAGCTGTGGCAATCAACTAGGACCTGCTGCAACCGGGAGATACCAAATGTGGTTGGTCTCCTTTACCTCTGCACATTCTTCTTCATAGTGAAAATAGTGATGTTAGGAAATGTAGATCCCAACAGATCCAATAAACTTCACTGCACATGTGTCTCCTCCAGCAAATGTTATTGACAACTGTGACTGAGTGTCCCAAACAGACATTTATGTAACTGAGCAGCCCAAAACAAGGATACATGATTCGCACCAGGTTTAAAAAGGGTAATTTAAAAACTGTTCGCTAAGCTCAGTTCTTATGCTTATCAAGATATTCCACAAGATGATCATAAAAATAAAATATAGTACTTGTCACATAATTTGATGTTGGCATAGCTTCTTGAAGAGCTATGGTGAAGAACTGTCAGCTATTTAACACTTTAGTGTTCAAACCGGCCGTATCCGAAAGCTCTACGAAATCGCTAAAAAAATAAACAAATCACGTTATTGAATTCTCGTAGCTTTGAGATAATGCGAGATGAAGCCTTTCTCGCCTTTATTCAAGTATAAATACTGTGAAATTTTTTAGACCACATGGTTTTTTCAACGTTTGAAGAGAAGTGTTTATCTTGGTTGTGAAAGAAATGGCGTCAGCAAGTAGCGATTCCGATTTTGAAGGATTTACAATTGATGATATTGAAAATATTAATGAAAACAAAAGTATTTTGTGTTCGGATGAATCTGATATCAATATCAGTGATTTTTCGTCGGACAAGGAAGAGTTTAATAACGAAAGTGAAGAAAATGAAAGTGATGAAAATGATAGCGTAAACATGGCAACATGATCAAAAATCACAACACTGACCACTATTTCTGATTTTACAGAAAACACTGGCCCACAACATAATTTACCTCCTGGTGCTCAACCATTAGACTTTTTTTTTTTTTTTTTTCTACCTGAAAGTTTCTTTGAAAATGTTGCGGAGGAAACTAACAAATATGCGCAACATTTAATTACTGTTCGTGAAAGGAACGATCCACTATGGCAGCCAACAACTACTGCGGAAATGAGAGCATTTTTCACAATCAACATTATGTTTGGTGTGAAAGAGCTTCCTCGACTGTGGAACTATTAAAGTCCCGATGTAAGGTATGGTGATCCATATATTTCGAGTATAATGTCCAAGACAAGGTATTCGAAAATATCTCAGTATTTGCATTTGACTGATTCTGAAAATGCCCCCAACAAAAACGACCCAAACTACGATCCCTTGTACAAAGTACGTCCTGTAATTAATTTACTTGTAAATAATTATAGAACTGTGTATCTACCTGGGAAAAATCTGTGTAGATGAAGCCATGATAGGCTATAAGGGCAGAGTACATTTTCGGCAACTAAATGGGGGATCAAGGTATGGGAAGTTTGTGAATCGCAGACAGGATACTGTGTAAACTTCAATGTTTACACCGGTAAAAAATATAATCGAAACAGACCGCATGGATTGGGACATAATATAGTGTGGTCCCTTACTGAACCATTTCACCATCAGCACCGACACCTCTATTTCAACCATTTTTTTTTAGAATCGAACTCACTACCTCATAATTGTGAGCCCAATTCTCTAACTACTGAGCCCTGTGCCTTCACCATATTTATACTACAGTAGCAAAAACTGTTTAATTAGAATAATGTAACTTTTAGAAAATCCTTATTTTTATCAAAATGTGGTCTTTAAGCCTTTTTCAACTATATGATTAATTTTAGCAGCAAGTGTTTTGGAAAACTTAACTGCCTCTCTCTCTTTCTGTCTCTTCTTGGTTTACATCTCCAGTAGTTGATTTCTTCGCTATAACCTCCACTATTTTACGTTTTTGTAGGTCATATATATGATGAATAGAAATAAAAGGAAATAGCATTTCTCATCTTCGTAAATCTGTAGTTATGTGCTAATTTAATTAGGTATCACTATAAAGTGCTGTTTAATGGAGACAAGCACAGTTTGAACATGAAGAAACACATTTTGCGCTTTATCGTTTTCATGACAAATAAATTTTTACCATGAAAAATTATATATCATTTGAAAGCTTTGGATGTGAACTTTCTTTTCATATAGTTTTCATTAAAACCTGACAGTTACACATCATATCAAGGTCCCTTCAACACCCTGGTATTTTCACATATTTTCAAAGGTTGTCCTGGAATTTATTTCCTTTATCTGCTGAAAACTTTGCCAGATAAGATTGGAGCCTGGTACAGCCTTCTGGCTTTCCAGTCCTTGGTCAAACCATCCAACCTATGCCAGCATGGAAAGTGGACATTAAACGATGATGATGCTGAATGGTAGCCCTCATTCTAGTTCAATGCACCCAAGCACCATAACTCAAGTTGTGTTAAAAATCATATATGCATGTAGCTTTATAAAACTTGATGGGAATAGGTCAGATAATCATTATGAAATATAAAAGTGAAAATTTTATTGCTAATTTTCACTTAGAAAAGAACATAATTTCTTCAAGATTTTTATACCATTAGAAAGAAAAATTTCTTGCTAAATCATCGTGGTCACTGCCGATTCTGGCCATAGTATGCCAAAAAAACACAAAGTGAAAAAGAGGGTGCTATACTGATACTTTGTATACAATTAACACATACTGACACTACTTGCTAAACTGATAGGTTCCCACTTGATGAGAGGTCATACAGAAGATGAATTCAAGGTTTCAAATATCAATTTTGATCCAGAATTTCAAGAAATAGACAAATTAATTGGTAAGTAAACATATTCATATGAGAATTTGCACTAAATTGAATTAAATAGAGCCTCTAGAGTCTAAAATTAGTGTGAAATCATTGTATTGATAATGTGGTTTATTCCTTATGGCTTTGTACCAAGTGACAAATGAATTTTACCTCAAGATAGTCTTGTATAAGTGAATTTCGTATAAGAGAAATATTGGTCTATTTTTAGACGAACAAATCGACCCCAGAACTTATTCTTTGTAAGCCTAGTACTTATTCTATCGGTCTCTTTTGCCAAACTGCTAATTATGGGGATGTAAACACACCAGCATTGGTTGTCAAGCAATGGTAGGGGTGGGGACAAGCACATACACACACACACACACACACATATATATATATATATATATATATATATATATATATATATATATATATATATATATATGCACAACGGGCTTCTTTCAGTTTCCGTCTACCAAATCCACTCACAAGGCTTTGGTCGGCCCAAGGCTATAGTAAAAGACACTTGCCCAAGGTGCCACGCAGTAGGACTGAACCTGGAACCATGTGGTTGGTAAGCAAGCTACTCACCACACAGCCACTTTTGCGCCTACTTATGTATGAGTTTTATATATACATGTTTAGTTGGACCAGTATCTACATGCAGAAACCATTATATATATATAACTATGTATGACAAAAAACAATTTTTTTTTGAGTAAGCATCTCCATCTACATATAATGCCAATAATTTTAATTTTTGCAATCTCCATAGCAGTCATAAACTAGGTCATTTTTCCCCCCTTATTTCTTACTTCCCCTACACTCGTCAATATTCGACAATATTTACTTTCTCTTAAATTATTCTCAAATCTTTTCAATATATTAATTTTTCAATATACCATTTCATAGATGATTTATAGTTCTAGCAGCAGACATTGTAAGTAAAATATCTCCTTGTCTTCATATTTTATTTATTATTCTTATAAGTTTTATACTTTCTTTATATCGTTTTATTAACCACCTTTTAGTACCTATTAAGTTATTGCTTTAGTTACTTCCTGTACTATCTACTTATCTCCTCCAATAACTCTGACATATTATTTGCATAAAACATTCTATTATAAAGTTTATATAGCACCAACCATTTATGATTGATTTTAAACGTAATGATTATTAACGGTTAAGTATAAATTTCAGTCTCCAGTATTTAAAATTCTGTACTTCCTTGTTTGGATATTCTTTTTTCAACGCCACTTGCTTCTTTCTTCTTATATGGGTTTTTTAAATTAGCTCTTTTATACTAATCTGTAGAGAGAAAGTTACCTATATTTCTATATTATATATATATCATCATCTAACTGTTACCCAAGTCATGTTTTAAATAGATATGACTCCAAGAACAATTACACATTACAAAAATTAGTAAGAAATGTAAGTCTAAACTCTCCCTTTTTTACTTTATTTAGTCTTTATTATTTTTTTCTTGTTGTGCTACTGATGAGTACTCTTTGACAACTCAGATTCTTAAACTGAATTTGTCTTTCTGTACAAAATGATCATATAACGAAATGAATAAAAAATATTTTATGCCATATCAACATCTACTCTCCTCCATTTACAAAAAATATGATTGAATTTGCCGAACTTTGTCCTATAACTTAAATCATATACTTAATATACTTATATAACCTTTCATAGCTATGCCAATTTACATCAGTAAATTCAAAGTAAAGTATGAAGAATCAACATTAAAAATCATTCGGAAACTACTCCAATTAAAGGACAAATCCACATTCAACCCTTTAAAGAAAAATATACATATATATATATATATATGT
>NC_068994.1:25628279-25629393 GCF_001194135.2 Octopus bimaculoides
TTGAACACAGTCAATGAGGGGTCTTATTTTAAATAAGGGATCAAAGTCTGATTCTCCACATACTGGTGTACTGCTTGTGTCTCTTACATGTAGATATTGGGTTAATTTCAAAAATCATGTCCTCGTCATTATACTTGAGACATATCCGTCTCCAAAGGGTTCATCACTACTCCAGTTATTTGTTATTCTGGGTAACTTTCTAATGCCCATAATAATATTTATGGCAAAATATGCCTTAATTTCATTCAAGTTTGTGGGGAAACCACAAACTATCCTTTTTTACGCTTTGCTTACATTCAGCGTAACGGTTTGTTTCCGCCGTAATCATTTCAAATAGGTACATCGGAAAAAGCAAAAAGAAATAGTTCAAAGCTTTGCTCTCCTGGGTAAAAACTGTGCCTTGGTTCAGTTTCTTCAGAAAAATCACTGAAAGAAACAGTTTTAAAATTTTCACTACATTCAGGTACCAATTCATTCTCTTTATCACTGTCATCGGAGCTCTCGGATTCACTGCTTTCACTTTCGGAAAATGAAACACCAGATTCATTATCAAATACCACATGCTTTTTTTTTCCCGGTTACAGAGTTAGATTTATCAAGGTCTTCAATGGAAAATCCTTCGAATCCTGACTCGCTGCTTGACAGAATAAAATTCGTATCCATTTTTTGTCAGAATTACAAATTTTAAAAACACAACAGGAAGAAATTTGGAAAAAAATCTCACAAAATTCATAAAATTAAAATAACAAGTTGATCGTTGTACAAAACTATAGCTGAACTGTTTACACAGTATAATCACGTGTTTTCACGAATGTACTAACGAGATTTGCTTGGATATTCTCATTTAAATATGAATATGTGATTACGGGCGGTTTTGTCACATGAACCAAAATTTTTTTCGGGTGGCTTTGGGTGGTTTGGTAACGAAAGGGTTAAATAATTTTGATTAAATAATTTTTTTTCTGAAAATAAAGAAAAAATAAAAATTACCCAGTAATGTTTTTATAATTTTTGGTTTAATGAAATATAGTAAATTTTTAAAACGCTATTCTTGGCTGCAATATTTTACGTACAGTAGAATTTTAATTTTAAGTGCTTTATTGTTTCCTTTAGA
>NC_068994.1:25630927-25645280 GCF_001194135.2 Octopus bimaculoides
TATCTGTCATTACAGTATCGAAATGTAATTGTTTCAGTTAGTGGAATAACGTGTACATATACATCTATATGTATACATATACATTTCTCTCTTTCTCTTTCTCTCTTTCTCTTTCTCTCTTTCTCTTTCTCTCTTTCTCTCTTTCTCTCTTTCTCTCTGAAAGTATCTGTCATTACAGTATCGAAATGTGATTGTTTCAGTTAGTAGAATAGTTTCATTTTTAAAGTGAAAGTATTTGACATGAGTGTTTTTGTTTCACTTTTGACACGTAATACTTAAATAGTGGAGGAGATATTATGTTGCTGTGGGCTCGAACAAGCACCCAGTTATAATCCAGGTTATGGCTAACCACCTCAGGTTGTAAGGAGCACTGTAGATTACTTTTGTTTATGGTAAGCAATCTCAGTGTATCTCATTGGATGAGTAAATCCTGGATTTGCTTTGCTCGATTATATTTTACTGAGTGTATATCCAAAACAATTACAATGAATATGGAGATTAGTACATCTGCATATTTTTTTAATTTCTACAGTCAATTATACAGCATATTTGATTTAAATGTGTCCAGTATATATTTTTGTTGCATAGACAATACACAATTGCATTTGAACCCAGTTACTTTTGACTGGTTATTAGTCTATGCAACTTTATTCAAGTTCCATCCACTGATGTGGTCAGAAGTGAACTAAGTGTATGTAGGTTTAGCTAGCATTATATTTGGTAAGTGACAATAGTTTTTGAGTGTAAAAAGTGTGAGAGGAAGCTTTGGAAACCAAATATGGCTATAAAAACTGCTGTGAGGTTGACTCTATACTGACCTTAGGTTAGAATTTCAAATCAAGAATACCAGACCGTTAATTAGGTCAAAGTATTTAAAAACAAACAAACAAAAAAACCCCACTAACCTTCGATTGATTAAGAATTAGTGAACTTGAGATAGTGCATGCAGTTACTGGTCACTAATTCAGATATAATTTAAATATATGAGATATGTAGGAGTTATTTGTGAGACCAATAAACCAAATTTGATTTACATGTAGTTTCATTGTTCTATACGTGTTGCAAGAATTTTCAAATATGTAGTTTTTACATATGGAGAATACTGATTATGCAAACTAGATCTTATATTTACCATGCAAACTCAGGCACCTCTTATTTTATGTGGTGCTTACTTAATTAAAAATCCTTTCTATGGAAGTATTTGAATGCCCTGTAAAGGTGCAGACACCTTAAGGCTGTTCTTGCCCACTATTAAGTAACTGGTGTTTAGACATAAAAATATGGAATATTTCTTCTACGCATAAATTGCATCTTTTCCCCTCAATTACTATGGTTTTGCTATGCCTATTATTTTCTATTCAGTATTAAAGTTAATGTTTCTATCCTTAAAGGATCAGATAAACACACTTAAGCTTGTGCTATACATCTCTCTATCTTTAAATGAAGCTAAATGATTTGCTGGTTTCACCTTGAAATTCGTCTAGCATGCTCCAGTATAAAAATACAATATTCCCCCTGATGTTACCATTTAAACCAAATCTGCTGTATAATTGACTGCAGATATAATAAATATGCAGTTGTACTAATCTCTGTATTCATTGTAATTGTCTTTTATGTTGGTTCTGAGTTTTGGTTAAATTAACTGTGGCTGGTTTGTCTTGAAGTAGTTGCATGCTGGTTATATGTTAACAGGTCTAGTCTGTGTGTCTGGAGTGATTGTAGATTAATTAATGATAAGAAGAACCAGGTAAATTTAATGTGACTGTTCTTTATTGCAATCATTAAAAAAATACATGGCAAATGATAAGTAACTGGTTTGGTAATTCATAGCTTGGTTCTGTGTGCTGGGCAGTGTAGTTCTGTGTTCTGGGCAGTGTAGTTCTGTGTTCTGGGCAGTGTAATTCACAGGAAGATGTCTACTTGACTTGTGATTTCATCTCCATCTCCTCTCTCTGCTCTGTAGTGTGTGGGAGCATTTCTTATGTAATGGTTGGTAGACAGGAACAGAATTTTTCTGCATTGGGATAAAAACTTGCTCAAACACCAATTGGCTAGTTAACACCATCCTATCTTTGCAACAAATTTAGTCCAATCCTAATCACATGATGAAATGTTGACAATGCTGAAATATGTACATTTGATATAACTTTAAAGCTAAATAGCTGAGTAGACAATATGCTTGCTACAATAACCCCTGGGCCAGTATATTTTTCACAGAAAAATGTACAAAAATTCAAAAAGGAAAAAATGTAGCAAATGGAAAACCATAGTAAGAAAAAAATGTACAAAGGAAGAAAAAATACACAACAAAAAAGTGTATAATTTCAACTGATTTACAAAGTTGAAGTGAAAACAACTCTTCAAAAATTACATAATGTGTTCAAAGAACAAAATTTGTATATACAAAATGCATTAAAATTGATGAGAACAAACAAACTGAATCAAAATGCTGCCTTCAATTGTTGGTGAAAGCACTCGATCATCTTGTTAGACATGGGTTGGTAAGCAGTAGTAGGAATCCACCATGCACCAAATAAATTTGAAATGTTAGTGAAAGGGCTTGATTCAAATTGTCAGTTGTGGTCTGTAGTGATGGTAAGATGTGCTCTTAAATTCAACTGGCTATAAGAGCCATCGTGATTGTGAGTGAAGAAATATCTTTGATAGGAATAGCTCCAAGCCATCAAGAAAAATGATTGATACAGGTCAACAGATATGAGTACTCCTTGACTGGTGGAAAAGGGCCAACGATGTCAATGTGAATATGTTTAAATTGGGCATCAGGTATGGAAAAAGTACCAACGGGTGCCCTAATATGATGTTGCACTTTATACTTCATGCATACTACAGAAGTTCTTGTCCACTTTTTAATGTTCTTTTGCAGTGTGAGTGCGTATACATGTGCAATCTGTGACTAAAGCAGCTTGAGTGAGTGCATTCTCAATCCATGGTTTGTGGTTGAATTTTTCTGGCAGGTGTGCATGCAGTGTGAAATGCTTTGAAAGTGGTGTAGAAGTGAAATGTGTCTGGTGCTGTAGAAGTGAAATGTGTCTGGTGCTGTCACTGTGTACATTTGCTGAGATGAGCAAGAATGACACAGTATGGTATGCTGGCGCGTTGCAAGAGACAGGCAATTCTCTCTGTTTATTCCATGACCAACCTGGGTCTAACAGGCAAGTTGTGTCTATAATAAGGGTGCAGAGAGTATTAGTCGAAATTGAGTGTTACATGTAAACAAATGAAAGTGTCCTGTGCAGACAGCATGGTATAAAAAGATGAAATAAATAAACAAAAGTGACAAACTTGGCTGGAAAGTGTCTTACATATTGATAAGCAACTAGTTTGCTAATTCATGACTTGGTTCAGTGTGCTGGGCAGCGTAGTTCACGAGCAGTCATCTGCTTGACTTGTGATCTCGTCTCTATCCTTTCTCTCTGCTCTGTAACGTGACGTGACGAAGCATTTCTTATACAATGGTTGGTAGGCAGGAAGAGAATTTTTCTGTGTTGGGATAAAAACTGTTGCTCAAACACTGATTGGCTAGTTAAGCCCATCTAGTCTTTGCAACAGATTTAGTCCAACCCTAATCACATGATCAAATGTTGACAATGCTGAAATATGCCCCTTTGATATAAGTTTAAAGCTAAATAGCTGAGTAGACACTACACTTGCTATAATAACCCCTGGGCCAGTAGGTAGGTAGATAGATAGATAGGCAACATTTCTTTTTGCAGTTTCCATATTTTCAACTGCTTTATCATATCGTCAAAAGGGAAAATTTTCCAGCATTTTCTCCATGATGATATGAGAATGGTTTCATTCTCTTTCACTGTTATTCTGTATCCACTCCCTTCCTTCACTCAATCTATCTCTCTAACTCTCTCTCACCCTCTCTCTCTTCCCTTTCCCTCCCCTCTCCCTCCTCTATATCTCCTTGCCTCTCACCCATCCTCCTGTATTTAATAACATGTTATATTTGTCTTACCTGTCAGTGCTATGAATCTCCTCACTCTCACTCCGTGTCTGTCCCTCCTCTTTACTGCTTTACCTCTCACTTCAACTATACTTCCTATGCTTAAGATTTATTTTCTCTCTTTTTACCTCTTCCTTTGAAGTGTGACATACATTACAGGTATGTATATAAAAGAAAAAAAAAGACATATTATTACTTAGGATGTGTTGGTGTACACTCAAATGTGGAAAAACATTCACTACAGTAATTGTCTTAGAAGGGATGTATATGAAAACATGGAGCTGGACTCTGAATGACATCAGCTGCTCATAATCCAATAAGGACTAGTATCTTACAAGATAAAGAGGTTACTTCTGTATATTAGAATTATCCAACCCATGTCATGATGTAAATATAAATGTTATTAATCTTGATATTTCATTTTTTAAAAATTATTACTCTCCCCCACAACTTCACTTTTTTTTTTATCATTGTTTCATTTTAGGTATTATCGTCGGAAGTGTCGCTTGAGATTGATAAGAATTAGGCAGTATTTGGCCAGAATGAGAAAACTTGTTTTGCGTAACAGGTAAGTGTGTGTGTGTGTGTGTGTGTGTGTGTGTGTGTGTGTGGTAAGGGAGCGATATCTATTCCTTCCACAGTCAAGACTGCATTTTTTTAATCACTCAGCATAGTAATCTTTTATACATTTTCTGATACACTTTATATTCAGCTACTCTCTCTTCTCACTTGTATTCCATGTTTCATGAAGGTTAATATTATATGACATATTCACTAGATTATATTTATATCTCCAACCGACACAAATCTTTCACATTCCATGTTTCATGGCTCATTGCCTTGTGGAACCACACTTCTTATGTAAATTTCATACATTAATTGGTGCCTTTGGTGTATTTTGATGATCTTTTTGATTTTGGTTGCCTTGGTGATGTGTCATACTGTGCAGGCAAAAGGCAGCATTCAAGGTGTGTAGGAGAAAGGCAAACAAGTTAACAGAAACAACATAAAAACACCAACACTGGTTGTCAAGTAGTGGTGACACACATGCATACATGGGTTGAACAGTTTGACCAGAGCTGGCAAGCTAGAGAGCTGCACTAAGTTCCAGTCTGATTTGGCTTGGTTTTTATAGCTGGATGTCCTTCCTAACACCATTCACTTTCAATATGAAAATTACAGACAGAAATTATAGATGTTGTGTTTGAAATTCTTTAACAAGAGGAACTCTTTAGCCAAAGTAAAACCTACCTACTATAAGTAAAGCATGAAAATCACTCAATTTGATGAAAGAAACAACTGAGATGCACAGACAAACTGTGGAAGAGTATAAAAGAGATAGCAATGAGTGAACAAACTGATGAATATAAGTTATATAAGAACTGCTGTTAACATGTGACAATAGTGATGCTAGAATAATAGGAAAAAAGTTACAGTGCTGGAAACTTTGAATGGTTAGAAGAATAAGGAAGTCAGAATCTCATATTTCCGAAAGCTGAGCAGCAATATACTATTGAAACATTGCATGTAAAGTGGGACCAACCTGAGTGTATGAGAAAATGATGTAATCAACACAAGGAAACACTGTTCGGAAAATTCTTCACTATAACTCACACCATTTAAACTGTATTGAAAATGAGTATTGGAAAACCATCTTTTTGAGGTATATGCTGCATTTTTCAATTGTACAAGTAATTTCTTGGAAGGAAAGAGTAAATGTAGAACAATATTAAACATTTTGGAATGACCTATATGCTTTTAACTCATTCTCACAAGAAATAAACATAGCTTGATTTATAGTAAGGCAATTACCCTGGGGACCCACTTCTTTCCAGAAAGTTTGCATGAAGTAGGCCTTCCTCTATCTACTTCTTAGAAAAAAATCTCTAATAAATCTTAAAAACAAATATCACATTTTTCTCCACTTTAATGGCACTAAAAAACTACTCTAAAATAACTTCTACCCAGTTGTCCTGAAGCAGCTTTTGGTCTGTGGGGAATAATGGATTTCAAGGATGGAGGAAAGAATAACAACAAAAAGAAAAACGAAAGCTTTCTGAAAAATATTTAGTACTTTTATGTATTTATCTGCATAAAAGTAGATAGAAGTTGTTGACTCAACAATGAATTTTTCGATTAAATCTCTCTCTCTCTCTCAAAAACAAACAAACCTGCACTCACATATATTGCCATTCCATAAAGTTATTCTACTCATTTGGTATGCTAGTCATATTTATGAAATAAGGCAAGACTGTTTGGCTTCCAAAATTTTAATTTTTAAGTTACTGTTTTAGTTATAAAGTTTTCTTTTTTGCATAATATCACTGCACAGAGCACAGATAAAAACTTTTTTTCTTTTGTCTTTGGAATATAACTTGGTCATATTTTTGTTTTCCATTAAACCTAATCATTTCTTCCTCTTATAGTTCTGTATTTTTCATTATCATCAGCCTCCCAAATTTTTCTATTATGTTCACAAACAAAACTTCACTGATGGTATTGATTTAGTACCTGTCATTGTTGCTGGTGCTGTTTCTCAACTTACTTTTTCAATTTGTCTATGACCACCAATTTTCAGCTATCTTTGTTGAACATTAGTTGTTATTTCAATGGATGTCTATTACTATAAGTTCCTGGTCGTAAATGGGTGGATTGAAAAAAAAAAATCAGAAAAAATGTTGAAACAAAAATAAGCCCAATGATGCCACTAACAACAACACATCTTAATTGCAATTCAAAATACCTTCTTCTCTCTCAAAATGATTTGAACTGTTACATCTACTGATGCCATTTTTATTAACAAAAGTGAAAGTAGAATTGTTACCTCAGATATTACATAGTTTGAAGTTTAGAGGGGTCCATGAAATACTTAATTCCTTTTCAAACAAATCATTTTTCTGAAGCATTTATGGTGCATCTTTGTTTTCATGGCCCCATGAAAGTGAAACAAATTTTGAAGAAAAGTAATTTAATTGAAACAAAATCCTTAATCTGTAATCCTCAATTTGCTGTTACTCATTTGAATCTTTTCTGTTTACTTTGGTTGCAGGCCTCCATAACTGCCCCAAACATAAGAATAGCAGAAGAATGTGCCTGTGGGTAGATTAAACAAAGCTGTTGTCAGTTCTTGTTTTGTTTTTGAAGCTATTTACTTTTTGCTTTTATTTAGATAATATTTTCACACAGAATATCCAGTATACTATAGAATATTCGGCTATCAAAGAATTTCCAAAGAAAGAAGTTAAAAAATGCTACTGTATTGGCTAAGTCACAACATCTTGCAGAATTCCTGGCAAAATTTTTCTTTGCCTCAAAAAATAAGGGGGGAAGGGAACTTAGAAGCTAATGAAGGATCAGTAATAGATGTTTCTTTTGAGAAACTAGCTGCACTCTTAAGCACATCTGTAAGGAGAAACATATCAACTCAAGCGAAGTGCTATCTTAGGACCTAAAATGAGCCAGTTAGTTTTCTGCCAGAGAAAAGTATGTGTTCATGTTCTTTCAGAATCCAGAATATTGATGTGGTGAAGGCAAAATGGATGGGTATTGTCATGATTTTAAAAATTCTATGTTTTATACTGAACAGCATTTGAGAGAGTAGTTCCAGTACAGCCCATCAAAGAGGGCAGTTTATTGCTTTTACTGTTCTTTGATGTCAAGCCACTCTGACTGGCTTTCCAACAAGTATGGCTTTAATGATAGGAAAAATGAAAACATGAATAAAGTCAAGGCCACAGTGATTTTGAGTTGCAGTTCAAGGCTTTACATAAGCTGATAAAACAAGTGCTGAAAAACAAGAAATGTTGGACTGAAATATTCTTTTCTTCTCTAGGCACAAGGCCTGGAATTTTTGGGGAGGGGCCAGTCAATTAGATTGACCCCGAAAGGATGAAAAGCAAAGTCGACCTTGGTGGAATTTGAACTCAGAACATAAAGACAGATGAAATACGACTAAGCATTTAACCCAGTGTGCTAATGTTTCTACCAGCTTGCTGCCTTGTTGGACTGAAATATTGCACTGTGTTGTGGCTGTGACAATGTTTCTAGCCAAGAGAGGCCTGGTATTGAAGGGATAATTGGATCTAAGCACAATGAGAATTCTTTTGAGAATTATGGATCTTATTGCACAATTCGATCCATTTCTAATGTGTCACTTGAAAGCATTTGGCAATTTTGGAAGTGATAAGCTCTGTTCTATTGAATGCAAAATTTATGAATCATATTGCAGCAGAACTTAAAAACTACCAAGTATTAGTGTTTGTAGATTTAATGCCAAACTGATCAGCTAACAGTTATTGTGTGTTGTACTGTTTCTGAGAAACTAGTAGAAAGGTTTTTAAATTTCCTAGTTTGGTTCTTATGAAGTGGAAACGCTGGTCACATCTGAGTTGGAATTTCTTTAAAAAATAGGATGTAAACTTTGAAGACTGTAGGGATAGTCCTATGACAGTACCAGTAATATCACTGAAAATCTTTTTGCTTTCTTCCCCTCTTTTTTCCCTTTCTTTTTCTCCTCTTTGAGTTATGTTTAGAATACAAAATGTACTGTCTCCACTTTTCTTTCAAACATTCAATTTTGGAGAGAATTTTTTGATGAAATGTAGTTCTGCATTAAAAAACATTAGTATAAAAAATTCTCTCCAAAATTGAATGTTTGAAAGAAAAGCAGACTCCCTTTTGGCTATCTGAAACATTCTCCTGCTACCCCCACTCTTCCAGGCATTCCAAGCCTGTTCCTTTGCACTAGTGACCCTGTCTACAGTATTGTTCCACCACCACATTACCCTGGGTCTGGAAGGGACTTTGCACCAGCCACTGATTTGGTCTGTGGCACTCAACAAGCTGTCTTGCAGGAATTCCTAGCTGTCTTCTATGTCACAGGACTGTAGCTCCTCCTTATCATCAAATTTCTCAGTAAGTATATCCCTAAATCTGTGACCATGTGAAGGGTTCCTAAGCTTCTAAGTCCGTCTTTTCCAGATTGGTCTGGTTTTTGGCATCCTTTTGGCCTCGAGTCTAAAGTCACTAATAACTAGTCTATGTTGGAGGGTACATTCTTCACCAGGGAGAGTCCTTGTATTTAAGAGCAACCATGCATCCTGCTGTCTGGTGAGAATGAAATCGATCTGGCTAGCAGAGTCACCTGACTGATAGGTTATCAGGTGGCTAGCTGGCTTCCTGAAGTAGGTGTTGCAGATCAATAGGTTATTTGCATCGCAGAACTTAAGTAGCCTAGTTCCCTCTTCATTTCTGGTACCAGCTCCATGTCCTCCATGTACACAATGGAAAATACCAGATTGCTGTCCGACATGCCCATTAAAATCTCCAGCCACAAAGATGAGATCATTATCACTCATCTTTGAGGTAGCTTGCAGAAGTATATTATAAAAGTGATCCTTTTGTTCATTTGGTAGGCCCGCTTGTGGAGCATAAGTAGATATAATTTTAGCTATACCATTCTGCAAGACTGGCCTGAGCTTAAGTACTCTATCACACACCCTCATACCCATATGACCTAATCCACCCATTTCTTTGCAAGAAGCATGCTCACACCCCCTATTTCATCACTATTACCTTCCCAGAAGAGTTTATACCTATGTGCTTTGCCTGTGAGGACTCTGGCTGAAGTTTCTCTCCATCTTACCTCTTGTACGCAACGTACATCAACACGTCTGGGTATTCAAGCTAAATTTGACAGTTTGCATAAAAGGAAAAGAAAACAATATCTCATCCAGAGATAAATGTATTTTTTTAGAAAAATTCAATTAATATCAACTAGTTTATGACTGAGAGGTAAATGTTTACTCAAAGAAACTACCCTCAGCTTCTACCATGGCTTCAAGGTAGGACATGGCGCTTGCATTCCTCAGTGTCTCTGGGAAGATCTTGGCCATCAGCTCAGCCTTGGTGTTGCAGGTAGAGTGGTTGGTGTTTTTCTCAACCACAACCCACACATAGTAATCCATGAGATTACTATCAGGGGAATTAGGAGGCTAGATATTGGAGCTAGTGAGGTTGTAGAAATTCTCTCTGACAATAACTTCTGACTCTTTCTGGAGGTATGGCAAGGAGCCGAATCTTCCTGCTACTCATATGGTCTTCCAGCAGTAACCCTCTCCAGCCAAGGATTGACTACAATCTCTAGTAGTTTCATATTTCTGTCTGAATTGAGCATAAAGCCTTGTTCAAAGATGTGGGGATGATTCCAGCATGTAGGCACAGTCAGAACACCTGCTGTGTATATTTGTGCTGGCCATGGCTCTGTAGTTTCTGTCGTAGCTATCAATGTCATGTCTTACAGCTTTTACAGTGTTCACAAAGTATTGAGCAGTAGTCATGGTGTCAGCATTTTGATACCTGGCACAAATCATCATGATACAGGTAACTTTTTTCCAAAATTCAGATTGTCTCCAGTCCTCCATATTGGCAAAGCTTTTCTCAACTACAATTTTAATCTTTATGCTCTCCAATGCTGTTGACTGTTCACCAATACATCAAGCTGTTCTCAAAAAAAGGAGACATAAAATATTATCAAATTTAGTCTGAATGCCCTGTGTATATAAATATATAAGAAATAGTTATACATGTCATCATTTATAAATATGTGTATGTTGTATATATGTTTGTATCTGTGTTTTCTGGGAAAATAAGAAAAGAGGCTGTAGTAATTTGAAAATTTGTAATAATTTTTGTTCAAGAATTACCAATTAACTCCATTGTCAAAATTATTGAAAACTAATTGAATGTCTTGTGTCCTTCACTTTCAGGCGAAAGTTGGTTCCTTTGCAGAGAAATATTGAACGTCGAGAGAAAAGACGAGAGGTGAGTAAAATCAATTGTATTGTGGTTGTTACTGTTACATCAGAGCATTTGTTGAAGGATTTCCAACCAATGCGATCCCACACTGGCATGGCTATGTGGTAGCGAACTGGCTTCCCAACCATATGGTCTTAGATGCAGTCCCATCATGTGGCACCATGGGTTAGTGTCTTCCACTATATCCCAGTCCAACCAAAGCCTTGTGAGTCAGTTTGGTGGACAAAAACTAGAAGGTGCCTGTCATATATGTGTATATATATCTATGCATGTGTTTTTGTGTTTGTTGCCCATTGCCACTTGACAACTGGTGTTGGGCTCTTTACATCTGTTTAACTAAACCTTTCAAAGCAATTCAGAGCCTTCAACAAGTCAGATATAAAAGATAAGTATACCTAGGACTACATTACCTAACTCATAAAGTCCCATATCACAAATATCTGCCACTTTTGTAAAATCCTAAATGCATGAAAGTGCAACTATGCACTCTTCAGCACATGCTTATGCATATATATGTGTATGTATATGTATATATATATATATATATATATATATATATGCATACTGTTAGGTTTACCCAATATTCATGCCTTTCTCACCTGTTATATTTATATCATGGGCATGTTTGATAGTCTCCCAGTTAATGTTCTTATCACTTATCCTCTTCCCCTATCATTCCCACTTCTATTATGTTCCTCACATTCATTTATCACTCCTCTATCAAGCACACCACTGCCACCCATATCTCAGTTGCTCATACCTTTATCACTCATACCTTGCACACTTACACTCCTTACTGCTCATTTGTCAGTTACTCCCTCCTAAGTCTCATTGTGCTATGCTATTGGTATGACTAAGGATGGCAGCGCATCTCTTTGTACAGTGCTTCCTGTATTACATAAGGATGCCACTGTGTATATTTGACCCTCTCACTGATGCTCTCATCACCTCTCATCTCTACCACCCATTCTGTTTCATTCATCTTAAGGAGATCTCATTTGATACATATACACCTCATACGCTTTATCTAGACTTTGTTCAAAGTCAGTTGGTATTGTTACCTATTGTTCACCCTTACCATGTATCCAGTCCATGCTAGCCATCATGCTCTCACCTGTGGAGGTGCCATGGTAAAGTGTACGCAGCACACTCTATTAATTGTGGGATCAAGGGGTCACCATCATTCTTGTCAAAGACATGACAACCTACCTAGTGCTGGTGCCATGAAAGTGCACTCAATACACTTTATAAAGTGATTGATGTTAGGAAAGGCATCCAACTAGAGTAACCAAGCCAAAATAAAATTTACAAATGTTACGAGGTTCCCCAACCTTTCTAGGAGCACCCTAGCCTTCCAACTCATGCAAGCATGGAAAGC
This sequence comes from Octopus bimaculoides, assembly GCF_001194135.2. NCBI lineage: Eukaryota > Metazoa > Mollusca > Cephalopoda > Octopoda > Octopodidae > Octopus > Octopus bimaculoides. Next base: position 25,643,095 of record NC_068994.1, read on the forward strand.
AGACATCAAATGGAGATTGTGTCTGTGGTAGCAGCAGCAGTTATATAAAATAAAACCTTATTTGTATTTGTTTGCAGGAGAAAGCATTGGTTGCTGCCCAACTTGACAATGCCATAGAGAAACAGTTATTGGAAAGACTCAAATCTGGTGCTGTGAGTATTCAAGCTTATTTTTTTACATTTTTCACGCAAGCAGTTCTTATTTTGTTTCTTTGTGTTTTTAAGTCCAATGTATTTTATTAACCACTTTATAGTTTGAACTATGAAAGGTTGGTGTGTGTGATTGTGTGAGTATGCATGTGTGTACATATGTCTGTGTGTGAATGTTGTCATTTCAATGTGTCACATGAAATGATTTGAATGAAAATCAGTGTCATTGTGTTTATATATGTGGTTAACATAATGTCTTGTAGCTTTGAAGTAGTGAAATAAAACCCTCCTTGTAAAAGCACGGATGATTGTTGACAGTTAGAGCATCTGGCTGTGAAATTATTGTTTAAAAAAAATAAGTACTCATCCAACCTGTGTCAGCATAGAAAAAAAAAGCTAATGAATAACTCGCATTATATAGTCATGTATTACAAACATATTTCTGTGTTTGTGCTATAAACTTATATAGTGTATGAATATGTGTTAGGTAATTACAATTTCAGGGACATACTGAAACATATTGTGCTAATTGTAATCCTATTTGCTTTGCTTGTGACCCACGTGCATAATCGATGCTACATTCTTCTGTTATTAAGGTGTGTGAGAGTGTGCATATGTATGTGTGTGTATATTTGTCTGTCTCAAAATATTTTGTTTTGTTGATGTATGTTTTAATGTCTGCCTGCATGTTTATGTGTAAGTATGTGTATATATGCATATGTGTATATGTATGCATGCATGCATAATTCTTGTTTATGTATATGTATGTATGAGTGTGTATGTGTCTGCAGATGCATGCAAAATGACCATCCTCATATTTAGTGTTTTTTAAAGCATTAATTAAAATATTACTTAAACAACTCAGTTTTATGAGTAAAGTTATTAGAATGATAGTATGATGTTTGGCATATTACCATGAAAACCAGAAATGAAAGCAGCCATTTTTGCATGTATCACTCACAATGGCTTTCAAACAAAAGAACAAAGATAAGCATTTTTTTCAAACTTTAATTTCATATTTCATAAAATATTCAAACTGAATATTTAAAAAAAAAACAAAAAACAGACTTGATTTACTTGCTGATGATCAGAAATAGGTAACTTTGAGTACTGGAAATTAGGGCCTTTCAGTTATAATGTATTAAAGAATACTCTGTATTTGTATTGAGTTCTGTAATTTGTTGCTTCTGGCGAATCAGCAGTTATGTATTGAATGCATTTAATATGTATGTTTCAGATAATTGTTCAATAGATAAAAAGGGTATTTCATCTCTTACACAAAATCTTCCTCAGTTAAGACATATCAAAATATAAACAAATTGATGGTATTCACACTTTATTAAACTGGAGCAACTTAGGGACAGGACATGTCCAGAAGGGGTCAATATTTATAGGGAGGGAAATGGAATAGCAGGGAGGGAGGCAGGACAAAAATGAGAGAGATTGCAACTATGTGGAAACAGAAGGAAGAGTCAACTAAATAAATAAATAAGTGTACAAAAGAGCATGTGACAGCATACAAAGAGTAAAAACAAAATAAACGAATAAATAAATGTATCAGAATTATTATTATTATTATTATTATTATTATTATTATTATTATTATTATTATTATTATTATCATTATTATTATTATTAACATCTCTTTATCACAGGTTTTGTTGGAACTCCTGGAGTCTTGCATGCAAAGTGGGCTTACTACCTGCAGCCTATGGGACCATGCTATTCATTCCTTTCAGCTATCTAATATTTTCCTGATTATTCTAGGCGTGCCAAGGAGGCAAACCTTTTCTAACTGAGCACTCTATTTCAATTTCCTTTATATTCCTCTTGATGGCTTCTGATACTGTTCCCAAGGACCCAACAATAATTGGCACTATTTTCACCTTCTTTATTTTCCATAGCCAGGCTGTTTTGTACTTAAGAGGGTGGTATCTATCTATCTATCTATCTATCTATCTATCTATCTATCTATCTATCTATCTATCTATCTATCTATCTATCTTTTCGACTTCCTTCTTGACTATTTGTGGGTCA
>NC_068994.1:25645290-25646327 GCF_001194135.2 Octopus bimaculoides
ATCTATCTATCTATCTATCTTTTCGACTTCCTTCTTGACTATTTGTGGGTCAAAGGGGCATGCGACATCAACTATATAGCATATGTGGTGCACCTTGTCCACCACCACTAGGTCTGGTCTGTCATGCTGTAGCACCTATTTGGATTGAGAAATCCCACTGATTTTGCTAGTCTCTGACTCGGCCACTCTCTGCGGTTTATGCTCATATCATGTCTTGCCTCTAGCTTCCACTTTTTGCACAGTTTTCAATGGAGCTCTTTTGCTACCTGGTCATATCACCACAACTTGTAGTGGTTTTGGGCAAGTCTAGGGCATTGGTTTCATCCACTCTATTGTAGAAGCGGCACAGTAGACACACCTGCTCATTCCTAAGGTTGACCCTACAGTTTGTGGTCAGAGCTTGGTCCTGCACTTCCAGTATAGTGCTCTCGGTCTCTTTTTAGGGTTCCTTTCATCAGCCAATCCCACCTAATGTTTCCAGCTGCTGCTGCTTATTATTATTATTATTATTATTATTATTATTATTATTATTATGCTTTCATTCTTTGTATTCAGTCATGTTCTTTGGTACATTTATTTAATCTATAATAATAAATGCCAAAATGAATCTCTCTGTGTCAGTGTGTCACACTTTGACTCCTTCTCTCTCTATTCAATAACACTTCTACTTTTTCTCTTGATGGGGTAAGAGTAATAGTAAGCATAGAGATAGTGATGGTGGTAGTAGATTGACGGTTGTGATGGTAATGGGGTGATAATAATAGTATGAGCTGTAGTTGTGATAGAGGCGAGGCGATGGTGATTATGGTGGTGGTGGTGGTAGCCAAGGCAGACAGGGATTACAGTGATAGTAAGCGATGTGAAAGACTGGTAATGGTGGTGGAGGGAAAGGCGGCGAAGCCAAAAGTATTGATGGTGGTGGCATCAGAAGTCTGAATGGTGCGTGTATGGCAGTTGTGGCAATGGTGGTGGTACTGGTGATGGTTGAAAACAATCAACAGAGAGAGAGAGAGAGAGAGAGAGAGAGAGAGAGAGAG
>NC_068994.1:25646337-25651197 GCF_001194135.2 Octopus bimaculoides
AACAATCAACAGAGAGAGAGAGAGAGAGAGAGAGAGAGAGAGAGAGAGAGAGAAAGAGGTTAGACAGAAAAAAAAATTGTTCTGACCCCTGAATGGGAAGACAAAAAAATGTTGTTTATCATGCATCTTTGCAATAAGTTCCAAGTCAACAAATTATATCATTGTTTTGATGAAAATTGTTCATTGCTTGAAAAATATTGGTCAAGTTTAATAAAATTTAATATGTACTCAATGCATGAAATATCACTGTTGGCCCAAGGCCCAATGAAGGGCCCTCCACAGGAGCTAGCTTAAAAGCCACCCTATCAGGTGGCTTTTAGGCTAGATTCTTATATATCTAGTTGGCCCCTCGCTCTTCTCTTCCCATATTGTTCTATCTCCCTCACCATTCCTTTATCCTCATACCTACGCTACCAATTCCTTTTCCTCCTTTTTTTTCTCTCTTTTCCTTTCCAATCTTCTCTCTCTTTTCTACTTCCCACTCTTTAGATATTTTACTCCTTCTGACCATGTTCTTCTCTCATCAAGTAGGCAACATGAACTGCTCCAACCATGTATATTATGTCTTAACTGAAGTAGATTTATTTGTTGCACAATTATCTGAAACATAGGTATTAAATGCATGCAAAATATCATTACTTGATATGACTTTATTATTATAACTTTGTAATTATGACTCATGCCAGTATAAACCGGCCAGTTCTAACCCCATCCACATGGATACTAGTGTGTGTGTGTGTATGTGTATATATATATTTGTGTGTGTGTATATGTATATGTAAAGTAAAAGCAGCTTTAATGTAAAAGATATTAAATGCATATACTAATGTATATGCTTTGTATATTTTCCAGTGACTGCAATGACGTAGCGGAGTATAAAACTCTCATGTCACTGGTGTTAAAACACCTTAGAGTCATGGACAGGTGAGATAACTCACCGTCAATCCCATTTGGGAGTGATGGACATCGATGTTTCACCATTTTCATGGCTTGTCAGCATCATGCACATGTGGGAGTTGAAGGCGAATCATTTAGGCAGTCCACGACTTATATGCTCATGGCTTGTATAATCATAAGCTAGTATGCTTGGAAATAGTATACCTAAGAGAAAATTGACATATTAAGTAAAAACAGCTCTAGTGTAATAAGTATTATTAAATACATATACTAATGTATATGCTTTGTGTATTTTCCAGTGGCTGCAATGGCGTAGCAGAGTATAAAGCTCTCATGTTGCCAGTGTTAAAAGACCTTAGAGTCATGGAAAGGCGGTAACACACCCTCATGATTTTACGGACTGGCTAGGTGATTTGCCTTCAACCCAAGCAGGTGCGGGATGCTGACAAACCACAAAAAATGGTGAAACATCGATGTCCATCACTCCCAAATGGGATTGAGGGTGAGCTACCTTGCCCCTTCATGACTGTAAGGTGTTTAACTCTGGCAACATGAGAGTTTATACTCCACTATGCCATTGCAGCCATTGCAAAATACATAAAGCATATACATTAGTATATGTATTTAATAATATATATGTATGTACGTATATATATATATATATATATATATATATACACACACAGGCATAAGTGTGGTTGTGTAGTTATATACAGACATAAGTGTATTTAAGAAGTTTACTTTGGTACCACACTGGGTTAGGACTTCAGTTCCACTGTGCCCACCCTTCAATGCTTGAATAGGTTAGACAGATTTTATTGAAGCAGATTTTCTTTGACCAGATGCCCTTCCTGTTGTCAACCCTTGTCTATTTCCAACTAAAGTAATATTTCCCAATGTTTTTGACATGTTTTTGTAAAATATTGAAAATGACTGATACGGCTTGTATGATAGTATTAACCATTTACAGCTATTACATAATGTCAAGACAAGGAGACATAAACAAGCAAAGCTCACACTTGCCTGCGCATATATACAGACATATCTAGGGAAGTATGATCCGAAAAGAGACTGGTACAGGTAGTTAGTAAGCGTCACAGCTTGTATAGATGACAAAAAGTGAAAAATAAATGATAAAGTTTAATAACTGCTATATGTTATACACTTCATCTCATATTGAAGTCGATGGGAATTTCAATAAGTTAATAGCCACCATACAACTCATGGTTTAGCAATGAAAATTGCTAAATCTGCATATATATTGGGCAAGTGTCTTCTATTAGAGACCTTGGTTGATTAAAACCTTATAATTGGTAGACAGAAACTGGAAGAAGCCTGTCATGTGTGTATGTGTGTGCTCTTGTGCTGAAATTGTGATGGTTGTAAACAAGCACCACTGTCATACAAGTGGTGTTGTATATTTCAAGTCTTCTGATGAAAAATGTGTCTGGCCATGGGAAATATTATCTTACTTGGAAACAAGTGAGGGTTGGCAACAGGACGGGCATCTGGCTATTGATAATGTGCCTCAGTAACCTGTGTCTGACCCATACTACCATGGAAAAGTTGAATGATTGTAATGATATGTATGTGCGTGTGTGTACCCATGTTTTGGCATCATGTAAGGGTTGTAAACAAGCATCACCACCATGCATTTTCAGTTTTCTATGAAAATCTTGTCTGGCCATGGGGAAATATTAACTTACTTGGAAACATGGTTGATGACAAGAAGAACATCCTTAAAAAAAATCTGCCTCAACAAATTCCATGTAACTCACATGGAAAAGGGAATGTTAAATGATTTTATATATATATATATATATATATAGATGCAGGCATGGCTGTATGTTAAGAAGCTTGCATCTCAACAACATGATTCTTGGTTGAGTCCCACTCGTGGCACCTTGTGTAAGTGTCTTCTCCTATAGCCTCGGGCCAATCAAAGCCTTGTGAGTGGATTTGGTAGAGGAAAACTGAAAGAAGCCCGTCATGTATATATGTGTGTGTGTGTGTGTGGCTTTGTGTTTGTCGTCCACCCCCTCCGCCACTTGACAACTGGTATTGATTTGTTTATGTCCCCGTAACTTAGTGGTTTGGCAAAAAGAGACTGATAGAATAAGTATCAGACTTGAAAAAAAAAAATACAATAAAAAGACATGTAATTTACGCAGGTGATTTTCTGGATAAAAATTGTTAAAAAAAGCTTCTACTCGTGTAAAATTCGGACCCCAAAGTTTTCAGAATTGCTGATCTGGCCAGGGGGAAAAGGTTTTCAATTTAGTTATATTTAGTATAATTTCACTTACTTCTGTTTAACAGGTATCACATTGAAAGTTATTAAATTATGAAGTGTTCATGTTGTTCGTAATAAATCTTTTTTTACATTTCTTGCCCACAAGAAATTATGTCCAATCTTTAGCATACTTCTGTACGTCTTCTCAAATCACGATCACAGGAAAAGTTGTTGATAATTCTTATCAACAAAGCTGATAAATACACACAAGTGTTGCAAAATAAGTTTAATTGCCAATAAACAACAACTTGGATGACACTTTACTCAATCGACAGAGGAAGGTGACTGATCAGACTGATTATGTAAACAGAATTCTGATTGGTCGAAAGTGCCTACTTGTCTCAAGCTCTTATTTTCTGCCTATTCATGTCGGAACCTTTGATACATCATCATCATCATCATCATCGTTTAACGTCCGCCTTCCATGCTAGCATGAGTTGGACGATTTGACTGAGGACTGGTGAAACCGGATGGCAACACCAGGCTCCAATCTAATTTGGCAGAGTTTCTACAGCTGGATGCCCTTCCTAACGCCAACCACTCAGAGAGTGTAGTGGGTGCTTTTACGTGTCACCCGCACGAAAACGGCCACGCTCGAAGTGGTGTCTTTTATGTGCCACCCGCACATAGTATTAAAATTTTAATCCCTTTCACACTTATAAAATGTCGAGCAAACTTTAAAATTTGTCATTACCGTTTTAGCCAGGAGACCAAACTGATAGTTTGGTAATCCGCTAAAATAAACATTAAAAATTGAAAGGATAAAATAAACAGCTTTGCAAGTTTAACTCGGTGTTTATTGAAAAAGAGAGGTGTGAAATTTTAGAAGTGATTTGTTAGAATATACATGTCTGTGAGGAGACATAAACAAGAATAGCAAAAATCTACTATACCAAAAGATCTGGTAATACATAAATTACAAGTGTTCTATGAAGTGAACATAAGATTGCTGCATAAATCAACATGAATGTGAAACGACATTAAACATCGTTTAAGGTAAATTAAGGTTTCTTTAGGAACGCTAAGTCATATTCACTTAGATGAATTTTGATGTCATCGGCAAAAGATGCAGTGGACTGTGATGACCAGCATGAACGTCAAACTTCAAAAAGTAGCTAACCATTTAATGGTTTTAGTAAATTTATACAGAAAAGCTAGGCATTAATACCGTCCAGCATAAATAAAAGTCAACTTCATTATATTTTTTTCTGTAAAATCCTATTCTGAGATTAAATGAGTCAACTTCCGGTACGAATGTTTACATTTGTACATCATTTTTCAACAAAAACAATTTCTAAAAAATTTCTGGAAATGATCTATTCATGTAATTTACGCACCCTAAAGTTTATTATTGTTTTTGTGGAAAAAGTGTGTAATTTACATAGGTAAAAACCCATGTAAATTTTTTAGAAATTGTTTTTGTTGGAAAAATGACGTACAAATGTAAACATTCGTACCGAAAGTTGACTCATTTAATCTCAGAATAGGTTTTTATAGAAAAAAATATAATGGTAAGTGCTGGGGTCAATTTATTCGACTAAAAGTTCAAAGCAGTGTCCCAGCATATGTCACATTCAAATGACAGAAGCAGATAAAAGATATATATATATATATATATATATATATATATATTGTGTGTGTGTGTGTGTGTGTATATATGTGTATATATA
>NC_068994.1:25653021-25658255 GCF_001194135.2 Octopus bimaculoides
ATATATATATATATATATATATATATATATAAATCCAAATTTGCAGGTAAAAATTCAATTTAATTTAATTTATTAAAATTAAATTAAATTTCACAGTATATAATTTAGAGAAAAATCCCACAATTCTTGAATTCATCCATAGAAATCCACAGTCACATACAGAGGGACCAGCTATCCTAGTGGACAGCAGTATGATAGATAAGGCAATTAAAACTATAAAAACTGGGAAAGCCCCTGGTCTATCTGTAATCACAGCTGAGATGCTCAAAATATCTGGTAAGGTAGGGTATGGGCTAATCACCCCCATAGTTAATCAGGTGTTAATACCCAGGGACTGGCATAAAAGCGATTATAGAGGCATCAAACTCCTGGACTAGGTGATGAAACTTATGGATAGTGTTATAGCCCAATTAATTAGGAGCAGAATTAGGCTAGACGAAATGCAGTTTGGCTTTGTCAGGGGAAGAAGCACTACTGATGCTATTTTCATAGTCAGGCAACTGCAAGAGAAGTACTTAGCTAAGAATAAACCTTTATACTTGGCATTCGTTGATCTAGAGAAGGCCTTCGATAAAGTACCTTGCTGTGTGGTATGGTGGGCACTTAGGAGGTTAGGGATAGAAGAATGGCTGGTGAAAGCTATACAATCCATGTACAAAGATGCTATCAATAAGATGAGAATTAACCACGACTACAGTGAAGAATTTGGTGTGCAGGGAGTGGTTCCTCAAGGCTCAGTCTTTAGTTCTCTCCTTTTCATCATTGTCCTCCAGGCCATCACAGAGGAACTCAAAACTGGCAGTCCCTGGGAACAACTATATGATCTTGCCCTCAAAGTAGATTCCATATCAGAGCTAGATGAGAAATTCCAGGTGTGGAAGCAAAACCTGAAATCTAAAGGCCTTAAGGTTAACTTAATAATGACTAAAGACCTAGTAGGCAAAAAAACTGACAGGACCCTACTTCATTGAGGTAGATGGATCTGTTCAATTTGTAGGAAAGGTGTAGGCAAGAACTCCATATGGTGTACCCAGTTATGGACATACGAGGTGCAGTAGATTAATAGGAAGATTATTAGAGAATGTAGTGTTTGCATGTGAACAATGCACAGGGTCCATAAAAACTATAGAGACTTGGGGAATTCATTCTTTCAAATGTCCTGGGGTCTCATTAGAGATAGCAGATAATTCCTGCTACCTAGGGACCAAATTAGTAGTTGGGTAGCATGTACAGAGAGTGTGATAGCTTGAATAAGAATAGGATGGAGGAAATTCAGAGAGCTGTTACTTCTGTTGCCTATGAAAAGTAGTGAGATGTGGGCTCTGAATGCAGAGGATATGCGAAGGTTAGAAAGAAATGAGGCTACTATTCTCTGCTGGATGTGTAATGTAAGTGTACATGTTTGACAGTGCTAGTGCTTTGAGAGAGAAGTTTGGCATAAGAGGAATTAATTGTTGTGAGCTAGAGAAAAGACCGTGCTGGTTTGGTCATGTGATGTGGATGAAGAAGTGTTGATCTTTCAAAGTAGATGGAACATATGGCGGTGGGAGATCTAGGAAGATATTGGACAAAGTGCTGAAGAACGACCTCAGGATGCTGACCCTTTCAGACAAAGGACTGAGATGTTTGGCACCTTGCTGTACTCGAGATGACCTGTACTCTGCAGCAGAAGTGTTAAAACCAGTCTTCCTGGTGGTGAGGATCTGGAAGAGTCATGGGCCACTGCCACATAAAAGCACCCATGCAATGCCATGTAGAAGTGCCTGTGTGGCACTGCATAAAAGTGCCTGTGCAGTATCACTTAAAAGCATGCATTCTATAAAGGAGTTGGTGTTAGGAAGGGTATCCAGCCATAGAAACCATGCCAAATCAGACTGGAATCTGGTGCAGCTCCCCAGCTTGACAGCTCTGCTCCAACTGTCCAACCCATGCCAGTATGGACAATGGATGTTAAATGATGATAATGATGAACCACTAGCTGCAAGCAAACCATTATCTGTACATATACACTTATGTCCCACTGCACTTTGATTCTCTGTTGTACACTGCCTTGCGATCTGATACAAGCTTCTTTTCAGCTTCTGTCTACCGAATCCGCTCACAAGGCTTGCCTTCAATTGGCCTGGAGCTGTAGTAGAAGATATTTGCACAAGTTGCTATGTAGTGTGACTGAATTTGAAACCATATGGTTTGGGAAGCAAACTTCTTAACCACACATCCATGCCTGCACCTGTGGTAGGAAAAATGTAAAATAAACTTATAGGTATGTGTCTTTAGTAAAAGAGGTATTTACTTGTAAGTTTACCAGCTGCTTTACAGTACAGCTATTATAAATCATGACAATAAAGCTAACCGAATTGAGAATAAGAATAATAAATCAAATAAAGCATGTAAAAGAAGAATTTTGTAGTATAATGCTCTATGTTGGATTCATGTCTCCAGTAAAATATTCAAGCAATAGATAAACATTTTGCTCCTAGCAGATATTTTATTGTATGTGTTCAAGATACATACAATAAAATATTCTTAATCAATTACACTGAATTTGACCAATAATATAGCTGCTTTGAATCATAAGAAATTAAGTAATATAGTTGATGGTAATGTATCTCTACATTACAATGACCTCCACATTTGACTAAAAAGAAGAGGTAATATGGTATTATTGAACAATTATCTAACTTGACATTTGATTTTGTTAATGTAGAACTATTTTTTCGAGAGTGGTTAAGTGGATAGCTGTTATAAATGCATAGCATATTTTCCTGAAAGTTTTAAGGGAAATGTTTTTTGCATTAGGTTTATCTTTCTCACATGAACCATGTAGCATGCTTTTGGTGACATATTGAAATAGAATTGGTTGTATTTGTGGATTTGGAAGTCCTGCATTAACAAACTTTTCATAATGTTTTGGGTCTAACTTATATTCTTTTTTCTGATATGAACAACCTATGACAATGGGGTGGTTTATACTTTTAGTACTATAATCCACATGTACTCTGCAACCTCTCTCAAAATGTTCTCCAAAATATCATGTAAGAGAACCTCAAGTTTCGTATCAAACACTCTGTCAGTTAAATCTGGTCTTTCAGCTGGTGTCTGTCCTGGATGAAGGTCATCTGACTTTTCTTCCAATTGGTCATCTGATTTTTCTTCCAATTGAAGAAATTTAATTTTCCTAACTTTTGAACAATTGTCATCCATCATGGGCCTTCTATGAATGTTGGAGATATGATAACTGTTTTGCCAATATTTAAGCTATGAGAAAACGTGTAATCATGAATATTTTGATAAATTTCTGCCCTGATTTTTTTTTTTATTATATCAAGCCCATTGTAACCCTGATTCTTCAATCTTGGAATACATATAACAGTAATATTCCCAAGCTAAATGACCTAAGTAGTGAAGGAAATGGAAATCGTGTTCCTGAACCATGAGCCTGTAATTTTATGACTCTTACTTCCAATGTCAAAAGTTAAGCTGACTCTTCATTCCCCATCACCGAAAGGAAGTAGCAATGGGAACTGCAGTGGGTCATAATTTGGATGCATTGAATTGATTGTTGGAAGGGGAGATTCACCAGGAGCACACATTGTAAGCACTGTCAGAAGTTTTTGCAGTTGTACTATTTCCAGATTCACATCTGGCATAATTGCTGCAATTTCTTCTGCAGCTGGATGATTATATGTTTGGTTACCAGTTGTAGGAATGTGTTTGTCTTCAGGAATAACCAGTGAGAACTCTTCTGTATTGTTTAAATATTCTGCACTGTTATTTTGCTGAGGAGGTCCTGGTCCATTGTCATCTCATCCCTGAGGTCTGCCTTCATCACTTCATTCAGTGTCTTCTAGTAAGGTGTAGTTTAAGGGAGATTTGGCTGCTATTTCTAGCATGTAGTGCAACCATATAGAGGTCTTACTTGTTGACGATGTGTGTCTGCTGGATCAGGACTGATGGACCCATTTCAGAAATTTTTTTAATTATGTTAATAGAACGTGCACTTGTAAAGCAATGAAAAGTTACTGCCTAAATTCTGCCAATAAATTTATATATATGCTTTCAGTTTAGCATTCTGCCTTTTTTTCATTTTCCTATATATATATTATAGAAGGTTTGGAGGTGATGTACAGGTATTATATATTAGAAAAAATAATAAGGTACTCAGAGATCTGGATGGTTGTACATTTACAGATTTTTATTAATATGTCACATGTTTTTATAAATCATATATTAGCGCTTGCATCTACTCTAATAATAGATTCTTCAGATTTATACACACACACACACACACACACACACACACACTTCAATGCATTTTTAATACAATTAGTATTTGTTATTAAAAACAATATCATCATAAATACCATTATCCTGTTTACATTTATGTGTAGTGAAAAATTAAGCCCATCTCATTCACATTATTTTCACCCTTTTGATGCAAAGTGAATGAAAGGAGTATATTGTTTTTTTTTATATATATATCATTATATAAAAGTAAAAGATATATATATATATATAGAGGCAAATTTGTAGTTGAAAATGCACCTAAATTTGAAAAATGTGTAATTGTTTTAAAATAAATTTATTTACATATTTACCAAACTAGTTTCAACAATATTCTTTTTATTTATCAATGGTAAAAATTTAGAATTATGAATTAGAAAAACACGTTTAAATGTTGTCAAGTTTAAATGTTGTCAAGTTTAAATATTCATAACAGTCAATAATATAAAAACTGTTGATTAACTTGTTTCTATGTACAAAAAATCAATAGTGTTAGTAGTGATCGACAAGAAATGAATATCAATGAAGTTTCAGTCATACTGAGTTAAGAGGGAGAAAAACAAGGGGGAAATGAAGATAGTTAAAAAAAGGGATTTGGTTTACAGTTTCTGTGATTTTCTTTCCATCGTGTGCCGGAACTTTCGCTTGTAATGGTGTTTTTTGGAATATGGTATATTTATAATTTTTATCCATGAATGGATCTGATTTTTGATTCATTAAAGTACTGGTGACATCTTGTTTTTCTGGTGGTCAAGTTTGTCGTTCTGCCTGGTTGGCTTCCCTGTGGAGAATGGCCATCAGCCGTTCCAATTAGTTGATTCTCTTAAAGAGTCATTCTGTTGTATTTGCTGAGGTTCGATTTTGACTGGAGGTAAAATTTCATTGGTCTAGAGTTAGGTGATGTCAGCAATGAAATATATATATATATATATATATATATATATATATAT
>NC_068994.1:25658709-25663709 GCF_001194135.2 Octopus bimaculoides
ATATATATATATATATATATATATAGAGAGAGAGAGAGAGAGAGAGAGATAGATAGATATGTACTATATTATTAAAGCTGCAAAAACATCACAAAAAACTGTTATGCATGGTTAATGTGAGACCCTGAGTAAAACATTTTTGTGATGTTTTTGCAGCTTTAATAATAAAGCATTTTACTCTACCTCTGGTGTTCGAGTACTATTTTCTTGCATTTTGTTTCACATTTATGTGCTTACTCTGGAATATATGCTTGTATTGGAATACAAACATTTCTTTTTTGTTTTTCCTGCTTTCTATCTGCTATATAAATGTGAGGATAAGAAAGTTAGGCAAGTTGATATACAAAAAATATTAAATACATTTAATACAAAAAATGTACTAATGTTTACATATAAAAAAAGTCCAACTCTCACAGAATGGAAATGATATCAAGAATTAAAGGGGTCGAATAATAGATTTACAAGTCCATCAGCTGTTTCTGGGGACTTGGTGGTCTAAAATAACGATTCCATCATGGATAATTTCAGCCTCCATCTTCAGGGAAGAAGTTTTACATTTGAGGTGTTGACAGATTAAAGATGGAATGATTTTGTGGAGAACTAAGTGTATTAGAAGAAGGAGTTGGGAGGTATTTAGGTAGAGAGTAGTGGAAAGAGAAACTAAATTTCAGGGTTAGGGGTTATTAATGAGGCTAGTAAGGAGTCATAGTAGTAGAGGTGCAAGGTGGGAGGAAGATGGAAGGGTGGTTTAGATAGTATGTGAAAGGTGACCTTTGTGTTAGTTTGTATGAAGGCTATAGAATTAAAGGTTGAGATAGTGAAAATGAGAAAGGCCCTTATTTGAGGGAAATAAGTTGATTGGTTCAGTGGCTGAGAGAGATTAGTAAGGTATGTAGAGAGGTATGAGAGAAGATAGAGGGGAGATGGAGTAGGGGGTGAGTAAGTGGTCAAAACAGTAGTTGTTAGTGGGGCAAAGGAATTGGGTTGGTATTGGTGGGGTAAGTTATGGTATGGAGAGGTGTATGAAATTTCATTCAATTTCATACACTTCTCCATTTCCTTCAAATAATGGCCATTCCCATTTTTACTATCTCAACGTTTAACTCTATAGCCTTCATACAAACTAACACAAAGGTCACCTTTCACATACTACCTAAACCACCCTTCCATCTTCCTCCCACCTTGCACCTCTACTATTATGACATCCTACTAGACTCATTAATAACCCCTAACCCTGAAATTTATTTTCTCCCACTACTCTCTAGATACCTCCCAACTCCTTCTAATAATAGTTCTCCATAAAATCATTCTATCTTTAATCTCCTTTCTGTCAACACCTCAAATGTAAAACTTCTTCCCTGAAGATGGAGGCTGGTATTATCAATTTACATTCAGTATTTTGGACCAGCAAGCCCCCAGAAACAGCTGTTGGACTTGTAAAACTTTAATTCAACCCCTTTAATTCCTGATATCATTTCTATTCTGTGTAAGTTGGAACTTTTTTATATGTAAACATATGTACATTTTTTGTATTAAATGTATTTAATATTTTTTGTATATCAACTTGCCTAACTTGCTTATCCTTACATTTAATCCTCCACCTCTTGAGCACTATGAAGTGTATTCTGTACAGAGAATATCTGTCTCTCGTCTATAAACTCTGTGTGTGTGTGTGTGTGTGTGTGTGTGTGTGTGTGTTATGTGTGTTATATTTGTGTGTGTGTTGTTGATATATGTGTATGTGTATAGCTGTGTGTTATAATTATAAGTATGCGTATATTTTTGCATAGATATGTTTCTATGTATGTTTGTGTGTGTATTTTGTATATTCAAGATTAATACACTGTATGGAAAGTCTATGGAGATAAGGTTGGTGTGAAAGTGTGATTGTTGAAAGTTCAGACTTCTTTAGTGGATATTAGATGATATTTGATGACTTTGAATAAAAGTTTATAGCTAAAGAACACAGTTTGTTGGTATTAGGTTGACTCTCTGCCTAGAAGCACTTGTCTGTGACTTCTTTAAAATCTTTAAACCACCTACTGTCTTGTCCCTAAACCAGCTGACCACCTGTGTAATTACTTTAGTAATTATTTTATATCATTTGGTTATATTTTTAAGTTACTTTATTTTTTACTTTATCTCTGTTATTGAGCTTAATTTTTTTTTTATTTGGCATTTAAACTTAACTGATCTAAGGGCATTCATATGTGAAGAAATTTTTTTCTATACTAGATAGCACCACAGCTTGTCTTTGCTCCGTTGTTGAACTTTTATTGGTCAAATCACTGTAAATATGGAGTGAATTTTATGTGATCTGATGAGCTTTCTTTATTTACATTTATTTGTAAATATACAATTGTATAATACTAAGCATACATGCATACTAGTATGTATTACACTATGTATACTTCGTATAATTTCTTATAAACTGATTTACTCATATATAAATATAAATACATACACACATGCACAAATGGTACAGCCTTGGCTAAGCTAAATCGTAAAATATATCTGAAATTCCAGATTAGAGAGATGAGTTCGTGTGAAAGACAATAGCTATCTTTGGCACAATTACCTTCTAATTAATTTGATAGGGATGAGTGTAAGACAGTGATAAATTCGGGTGGGACAAAGTTGATCTGAGTGGCAACAATGGTTGAAGGAAGGGTATGTGTGTGTGTGTGTGTGTGTGTGTAAGGAAAATTAGAAGGTCATCCGGGAAGAAGCTGTCATAATCATGTTCTCTACATAATCTTAGGTTTGGACTGGGGCGATGGAGAAGAAAATTGTGAAGGAGTAGAAGGTAAGTTGGATTGTGGGAGGAGGGGCCATTAAGATGTTTACTTTTTTTTCTATTTTGTACTTGATTTTACATTTTCGTGTGTGTGTGTGTGTGTATACACACACATATATATATGCATGCATATATACAAACATAGAAAAGGAGAAAGGTGGTCATGCTCAAAAGCATGTGAATAGTTATAACATTTATGCATACACACATATACATACACACATATACATACACACATTCTTGGGACTGTGTGTTTGTGTGTGGTTGGTATATAATGTGTATATGAATGTGGAGTGAGTTTGAGGAGCAGATATTCATAGTAACATTACTAGTTAACACCCCACCTGCCCTCTGCTCCCACTTCCTCCTTCACTACATTATCACTAACTTGCTCTTGTCTTGCAGTATAATGAAGTGTACAACTTCCCAATGAAAGCATTTACCAAGGTGTTAGATGGAGAAGAGATAGAAGAGGAGGAGGAGGTGGATGAAGAAGAAGAAGAAGAGAGAGACAGTGAAGAAGAAGGAAACCGAGGGCAGATTGCAGAGGAGGTGGAAGAAGAGATGGAGAAAGTGAAACACGAGAAGGTAAAAATATTAAAATTTTTGTTGGTGTTGTTGGTTTGCTGTTGCTCAGAGTGATGGTTGTGGTATAAATATTTGTGTAATAACTATTTTTTTATTATTTTATTTGTTTCAATCATTTGACTGTGGCCATGCTGGAGCACTGCCTTTAGTTGAACAAATCGACCCCAGGATTTATTCTTTGTAAGCCTAGTACTTATTCTATCAGTCTCTTTTGCCGAACCACTAAGTTACGGGGACGTAAACACGCCACCATCGGTTGTCAAGGAATGGTGGGGAGACAAACACTGGCACACAAACATGTGCGCACACACACACACACATATATATATATACACGACGGGCTTGTTTCACAAGGCTTTGGTCAGCCTGAGGTTATAGTTGAAGACACTTGCCCAAGGTGCCACGCAGTGGGATTGAACTCTGAACCATGTGGTTGGTAAGCAAACTACTTACCACACAGCCACTCCTGCACCTATATGCAAAAATATCGAAGTTTATGCATATATACAAAAATACTTTCTGTTTCTTTTGTGATGCTTATACATATCAGCATCATCATCATTTAAATGTCCATTTTCCATGCTGGCAAGGGTTGGATGATTTGAAAGGAACTGACAAGCCAGAGGACTATGCCAAGCTCCAATATCTACTTTTGCATGGTTTCTATGGTTGGATGCTCTTGCTAGTGCCAACCACTTTACAGTGTAGTGGGTTCCTCACAAAACTGGACCTCTCAACTCAGAGATGTAGTATTGAGGGAAGGGCTTCATACCAGCTGATGAAATTAGAGTATAATAGAGGAACAGGAAAGCTGGAAAAAGTGAGAAGATGGTGGCAATGAGGTATCTGAGCACCCCTCAAATTACAGGAAGGTGAATATAAGAGAAGTGGTACAAAGGATTTGATAGAGTGAGTGGGTTGGTAAGTTCTTGAGGGTCTGAAAGGAAAGGCAGATGGATTAAAATTAGGTGAATGCAGAGAATAGTAAAAATGGGTGGGGGCATGGTTGGAGGTAAATATGGTTGGTGGTGGTGAGGAATAGGAGTATATCAGAGAGATAACAAATAATGCGATGTGGAGGGTATAAGAGAGATGCACGGTGCCAGAGACAAGTGATACATAGTGGTGAGAATAGTGAGCGAGGAATAGAGGTATTGGTATGTTACTGGAAAAAGAGTGGTGAAAGGAGTATTCAGTAGGAATTTGCACCCCATATCAGCTTTAACTTAAACTGATCTGGGGTGCAGAAACGTATGTCGTGATCCACTGTTAAAGCCTGTTAACTTCCATCCTTGTGTTTTATTCATCATCATCATTTCATGCTGGAATAGGTTGGATGGTTTGGATGGTTTGACCAGGGCTGGCAAGCTGGAAGGCTGCAACAGATCCAGTCTGATTTGGTATGGGTTCTATGGCTGAATGCCCTTCATAATGTCAACCACCCGAGAGTGTAATGGGTTCTTTTATGTGCCACCAGCTTATGTGCCATTTGCACGACACCAGTATCAGCCACAACTGCTATTTTACTTGGTTTAATGGGTTTTCTTCTCAAACATGACATAGTGCCAAAGGTCTTGGTCATTCGTCATTGCCTCCATGAGGCTCAACACTTGAA